>NC_137977.1:52158655-52418655 GCF_963924665.1 Micromys minutus
CAAGCTATCAGCTGCCAAAAACATGAAAGTTTGGAAGACAAGGCAAGCATGGTGTGCTCAATCTTAATGTCAACTAAAACAAATGCAAACATTCTCTACAAAATATAAATTATATTGGACAGGAAATGTGTGGACTTTGAGTACAAATAATTAATTAACAGTTGTGTAGTTTTGTTTTTCATGGACATATCTAGAACTTACATCATCTTGGCTTGAGTCTCGGTCTGTGCAAGAAACCTTTCATTGGTCAATATTGGTGTACTTGCAATCAAATTTTATATAGCATGCTGCACATCTACAAAGGGAGAGATGGAACACAGACTAGACAAAACATTAAGCAAGACAATATAAATTGATTGGTTGATCACTAAATAGTTGAACCATAAAACGTTGTGGTTGCCTCTCCCTCCCCAAATCTGTCAGCCACCAGTGAGGTGACTTTTCCACTTGAGTCATTTTTCTTTTTCAAACATGGAGAGTATATTAGCTCTTTCTAAAATGTGCTTTGTTGGGTTATTTTCAAGACAAAGAAGGTCTTACAAGAATGCAAAAGCAGAGCTGGTATGGGGTGGGCAGTTGGTACCCCTGTCAGCCTGGCATTTGGGAGGCTGAGGCAGGAAGATTGCAAAGATACCTGGCCAGCATCGCAAGTTCTAGAACTGTCGAGATTCTGGCTCAAAACAGAAAAAGGAGAGAAAAGAATAAGAGAAGGAAGGTCGTCTGTTAATGCTTTGTCATAGTTGCCGCCTGACAGCCCTAAGATGTCAAGTTCATCGCAAGTCCATTACCAATGTAAACCCAGGGAGCAGGAGTTGCAGTTTTCGCTCCCTCCGTGAGAGTAGGTCAGTGAGGTCTCCACACTATTGTGGATTTAGTCACCTTATAGGTAGAAGGTGGACAGGGAGCCAGGAGGTGGACTTTCCACACTATTTAAACATTACCTTCACCAAGTGTCCTTGAGTAGTACAGTCTCCACTCTGGGGCCCCTGAGTGTGTCCAGGTCAAAGCTGAAGTAGAACTGGGATCCCAGACAACATCTTGAGTCTTAGGTACCTGCTTAATTTATCTTCTGCTTTTGAGATAGTTCATGTAGCCTCAGCTAGCCTCAAATCACTATAGAATCTAGGCTAGCCTCAAACACAGGATCCTTCTGCTTCCTCCTCCCCTGTACCGAGATTTCAGGTCTGGGCACTACCTTAGGCTTAAGCTCTCCTTTTTGGAAAAAGAGGTTCTAGGGACCCAATCCAGGACCTCACAACCACAAATGATAGCTTGGCACTTCTGCACTGAGCCACTGTATTTTGGGGGTGGGGAGCTGGTGATTAATTAGTCTGAAGCCTGCTGTCTAAGCCAGGGGCAGTGAGCTGTTCACTGAAGCCATAGTCATGCTCGGATTCTCCAGCCTCCATGACACAGCCTCAAGCCTCCCAACCTCCATCACTATGGCGTAGACGTGGCTGCATGTGCTCCCTAACAAAGCTGAGGAAGTGGTCTCCATCCCACTGTGCTCCTCCCCACAGCCCACAACAGAATTCAGTCTTGTGTTATGTACACACACACACACACACACACACACACACACACACACAGTCACGGAATATCTGTTAATCTACAATGTGGCAGATTATTTTCTATCTGTGTCTGTGTCACCAAGGACAGAGAGCCTGAGAGGCCAGCGCTCGGGATGATTAGAATATCGTGCTATTAAGGAAGCAGGAAGCATTCTCTTGCATACAGCTAAATGCTAGCCCACCCTTTAATTCACTTGGATCATTTTTCCAAGCCACTATCCCATCATCTTTGAACTGATGAAGCCATGTACCTGTTTGAAAAGAAACTGAAGAGGGTCTGGGGGTGTAGCTCGGTGACAGGACACTTGCCTGGCGTGTGCAAATACTGCATGTCACAACCTCAGGACTGGTGTAGCAGAGGGTGTAAACTGTACCTTTCCTTAGGGAACTGAGATGCTTAAAGATTTTTACATGTGGCATGAAAAAAGCTCTCGTCTCAGCTATGGTTAGGGGTGAGGGATAAACCGAAAAAACTCCGTGAGATACTCTTGGGGACTGGCTGTTCCTATGCTGGATGGGAGAAAATGGCTGCCTTGAAGGACCCACAGTGATGAGGAACTATGGTCCCGAGCTGCTTCTGTGCTGTCAAGGAGGTTGAGGCGTGGTCAGTGAGAGACATCCCTGCACTCTCACCGGGAAGGAAGCAGTGGAAGGGGCACACACAGGACCACTGTGCTCAGACCCCAGGCAGACCAAGTGCTTGTCCTGCCAACCTGAGCCCTTTTTATTTCATTCTCCTGTAATTTCTCAACAATGCAGCAGAAGGGATCGTGCCCCATGAGCTACTCTATATGGCTGTGACAGGGTCAAATATAGTGAGTGACACCAGGGAGGAAGCCAGCTCAGGGGAGATACAGCTTTACAATGAGTATCCTTGCTCTGTGAGAGAGACAGGTATTCAGTGTCCTCCAATTCCAGCTCAGGCTATGGCCCTCATCCTCTCTCCATCTAATCCATCCCAGAAGTCCTGCTGGTCTAAATAAGTACCAGTTCCCTGCCAACTCTCCCTTCTATCTGTAGGGAGCTAACAGACCTCAGAGCTGTCCTGCCATAGGCAGCATTCATAAACAGTCTCTTTTGTCCTCTAAACCTCACAACACTCCTAAGGGACATCACACCTAAGTATCACAATGGAGACAAGCAAAGGAGCTCTGACCTCTGACCTCTGACCTCTGGCCACCTCAGAAGACAGATTTCATGAGGAGAGTGCTCCAAGTAGCATAGCTGATTATTGGCTCCATCTCTGCCTCTGTTGCCAGCTGCCTCAGGTCCCACCCTGCTACATTATTTTAACATTTTTATTTTTTCTTCTTCATCTCTTTGTTTAGGGAAATGTTTTGTTTTGTTTTGTTTTGTTTTGTTTTGTTTTGTTTTGTTTGAGATAGAGTTTCATAGCCCAGGCTGGCCTCTTTTCTTTTGTTTGTTTGAGATAGAGTCTCATATAGCCCAGGCTGGCCTAAAACTCAATATGTGGTGAAAACTGACCTGAAACTTCTGACTTCCTACTCTCACCTGAGTTTAGAGATTAAGGCTGGTGATGTTTATGGATGCTAGGGTGTGTGTTCAGAACCTCGAGCACACTAAACAAGCACACTACCAACTGAGCTCTGTACCAGGCCCTTCACATGGATTTTCACAAACTACCATAGTCAGTCCTTCTTACTAATTTCTTCCCACCTGCTGTCTGACCCTTTGGTTTCCAAAACTGCCTAGAACTAACAAGGCCTTCCTGGATCAGATTGGGGGCTGTTATTTAAAATCATTTTTAATTAAAATAATTTTCACAATATTTCAGTAAATATTTTAATTAAAATAATGTTCCATTGGGTAAAAATGTCTGTGCATGTTTTTACTCAAAATTTCCCAAGTCCTGACTAACTCGCCCTAGAATTCCCCATGTATCCAATAAAAGGTAAGGCTCTCCTGAACCTTGACCTCAGGGAGATGACCCAAGTACTTCAGATTTTGAATGACAGGTTCTTTGCTAGCCAAGTTGTCAGCATTCAAATTTTTTGTAATAAAATATTTTGACTATCCTGGGGTATACACTCTGTCTGACCTTTTTTAAAGTTCTAAAAAGTTTCCTCCAAAAATGGGGCAAGACTCTGAGGGAAAGGCAAAGGGCTCTTGAGTTTGAGGCCAATCTACACTATTCCAACAAAATAATAATAATAATAAAATAATAAATGAACAAGCTTTCTCTAAATTTGTACCTCTGATTTTTGGTTTTGTTTTGTTTTGCTTTTGCTTTTTCTCATTTCTGGTGTTTCGTGAAAATGGCAAGCACTTCTTAAGACCAGGGCAGCCATATTGGTTCCATAGAGCATAATATAAATGATACTGGAAATGAAAACAGTGGTGTAGGTTGAGGGCTGGGCGCATCTCACAGTGCCAACTGAAGAGGAAAGAGAAGATATAAAGAATTTGGACACTGAAGAGAGTTCCTGGTTTCTAGATTTAGTGTTTCTAGCCATCTGGGGAGCATGTAGCGTTTGGCCAACATGGAAGAAATCAGTTTGTCCAACAAGTGAGGATATCCAATGGCTCTACCCTGGACCCTAGGTAGCAAGGTGAAAGAAGGGGTCACATGAGCTGAGCTTGCTTCTTCACTGGTTTTTCAGCAGAGTCAGGAAGTGTCTGGGCGTACAGGGATTGACAGGGGCTGCACTTTGCTTGGTCGCAGGTGTTGGCAATTGACAAGCATGGGAGGTTCTCGGGTATTAGTTCAGGAAAGATACCTTCCCTTCCTTCCTGAGCTGAGGAGAAATCCCTCCCAGCTGCAGTCTCTGCATTGATGTGGACAGAGGAGAGGCAGAAGGTGGCTCCTGTGACTGGGGCATTAACCACACCTGGGAAGAGGGCAAGGACAGGCCACTTGTGCCAACCATGGGGCTGTTCCTCTTCAGGGTTCACAGTGGTTCTCACCAAAAGGGAAATGTCGGTTCTTTTTGGAAAAATGACTCTGGAATTCAGCTCACTAGTAGGTCATCAGTGGAATGATGTTCTGAGGGGTTGGCATGGGGCAAATGGTATTTCTTCTACCGGAAAACTTCACCTGGGCCTCACAAGACTTCTGTCAAATACTAGGGAAGGACGAACCATGTTCCATTGGTAATTCAGAAGTAAGTTTTAGATATGTCTCCTAAGGCTGTAGTGTGTGTGTGTGTGTGTGTGTGTGTGTGTGTGTGTGTGTGTGTGTGTGTGTGTGTGTGTATCTGTCTGTCTGTTCTTAACAAAATGTTCACTAAAATACTCACTTGCTAATTGTATTTAGCACACTGGTGTGCTTGGACCACAATAAATAAGCAGAAAGGAAACTGTGATCTTTAGACTCTTACAAATCCCACAATGATCTAGGAACACAGAGCTCAGCAGCAACACCTTCATTTAGCATGAGTAAGGCCTTGGGTTTGATCCCAACACTGTAGACAAAGTACTGTAGAGGAAACAGGGCAGAATGGAGACCACTGTCCTTTACACATGACAAAGCATGTTGTTGTATGTGCCTCCAAGTAAAAACTGCTGTTTACTATGACTTAGATGGGTCGGTGTCCTGAAACCATCATGGAAACATTTGTGTAAAAACAAGGTAACTGGGCATGGTGGTGCATGCCTCTAATCCCAGCACTCAGAAAGCAGAGGCAGGCATACCTCTGGGAGTTCAAGGCTAGCCTGATCTACATTTCCATACCACCCAGTGAGAGGATTTATCCAGTAGCATCCTAAACTTAACTTACACATTACTAAGAAAATGGAGAACATTTTGACAGCAGACCCCACCTACCTTTCCTCTATAACATGTACCTAAAACACTAGGAGTTCAGCCATGTGACTTTTATGTAAAGACTCTGTGCTTAGAGAAAATAAATTTTAAGCAACAAGATAAGGCAACTTTTTTTTTAATTCCTTGGATAGGATGTAATTGAAATCTGAAGTTCTATGAAAAAGACTTTAAAAAAAAGACTTTTGATATGAAACTCGTCTCTGGTTAGTATTTTCTCAAAGCTAGCTGCTGGGCTTATCAGAGCACATTGGCACCCATCTTAGTCCTTGTCATCGCTAGCTTTATGTAACCGAGAAGAAATATTTTAAACTTTTCAGCCGTCTCTTTGGGGAATGGCAGAAGGAACAGTAAGTAGGCTCCTCTTACGGCAAATTAAGCTTAAAGTGAGTCAACACTGGTGGCTTCTGAGAAATGCTCACCAAGGTTTGATGAGGCAGGAGAGTGAGGGTGTTCCTAAAAGGATTCCTCAAGCATTTGTGACTTTTTAAATTGTTTTTGGTTTTGCACAATGTCCTAGTCCACGAATGCTGCTTACTGTCTTAACCCCTTGGCTTGCTCACCCAGTTTTCTTATAGAACCCAAGGTCACCTTCATAGGGGTAGCACCGCCCACAGTGGGCTTGGCCTTCCCTCATTATTATTAATCAAGAAAATGCCTGACAGGTCAGTGTGACTGAGGCATTTCCTCAATCGGAGTTTCCTTTTCTCAAATCACTATTGTCAAGTTGGCGAAGATTAACCAACATCATCCATGAAGGTGTGGGGTTTTTTTTTTTCTTCAACTCTTAAAATAATTTTGTACTTTTATTATGCATGTTATGGCATGTGGGGTTAAACTAATGCAGCTTTCTGCATGATATTTTCTCTACATAAAGCAGTTTCAATTTTATCTTCCTGTTTAGGACACATTTGTATATGAAGTAAAAAACAAAAATCTGAAAGAGTATGAAACAGATTCTCTCATTCAGCCTCCTCCCCGATCCCCACCCCTATGTAGCATGTGACCTGTCAATCATCAGAGTGGTCAGTGCAGCACTGACTCTTAGTAACTGAGTAGCAAGCCTCAGAACAGCACCCCTGCCCCCCGTGCTGGATCTAAATCAGGGCTTTGAGCACAGCATACTAAAAAGTACTCTACCACTGAACTCTGAACTCTCAACTCTCAACACACTTCTACCTCATAGGAGAAGTGCTCTGGGCTACTGTGCTATCTATCTGGTGATATTTTTATTTTAAATGTATTTTTATAAATCTTAACTAAAATACATGGCATCACGTTCACCCTTCCTCATCTTTTCTTTATACTTTCCCAAAGTCTACCTTTGCAGTGTCTTCCTTGTTAAGTGTGTGTGAAAATGTATGCACAAATTGTTATAAAATGTAGACACAAATTGCAATTAATCTTCTTAATGTAAAAATTGCCTAACCTGAGTTTGCAAGGGAGCGTGCTTCGACAAAATTTCATCCTGAGGTGAATCGTGTAGAAACCATCTAGGGGCTGAGACAGAATGTCAGAGTGCTTAGTTATGAAAATATAGGGCAATTATTTTTTTCCTCAGCTATACATTCACTGTTGCTATGTTAAATATATCAGCTGCAGTCTTTGTCGCCCTGAGGGAAATCATACAGTGGAGAATTCCAGGCAGGACACTTGGAGGCCATTTGATCATGAGGCTCTGGGCAGGTGGCTGCCCATTGAGAACAGTACTTTGAAATGTTTGGCTCATTGCTTATCCATTTAGACTCTTCCCTCTCACGTGAGTGGCCCGTTCAGTCAGTGCCTGCTGGCTTCTGTTTCTCAGCCTAGTCTGGCATCCCCATCCAAGAATGAGTCTCTGCTATCCCCCATGAATCACTATGCTTTCCTCTTACCTCTGACCCTTGACCCTCCTTCCTACAGGTCTTGTTATTCCTTCCTCAAAATCTGGTTCATCTGAAAAAACAAGCAAACAAACAAAACCAAGTCTTCCACTATGGCTTTCCTGTGCTGCCTAGCTGTCCTTATTTGCTTCCTGATTTAAAATTACAGCCCTAATGACTTTGACCACTTACAAGTACTCAGTAAATGCCAAATGATCAAAGCTCTAAGGAAACAGGTTGTCTGCCCTACTTTGAATTCCTCCCATCACCAAGGGTAGTCTTTCTTAGAAAATAGATTTATTTGCTGTAATACAAAGTGTTTTGTTTATATACAACCCTCTAATTTCTGCAGATCAGTCTTAACCCTGTTGAGTTTGCCATTGTGCCCACATTGGGGGGTGAGATAGCTGTCTGTGCTTGGGATGTGGCAGTTGACAACTGTTATGCTAAAGCCAGTGTGTCTCTTAGGTTCTGCTCTGTATTGTCCTTGGAACCAAGAGTTACACACGAAAGCCTTAGCCTTGACCTCCAAAAATGTTCTCTCAGTGAAGAAGCAGGTTGTTAGAAACGTATAATGTATAAGATAAAATAATGACTGATAAGAGCAGTGTGATTAAATAGTAACTTCCTTACTGGGAACTTGACCTCCATAGTCATCCAGTGACTATTAGTGGAACATGAACTCAGAGCAAAAGCTTCATGACAGACAGCACATGGTGGAAAGAGTTCCCTAGCTGAGAAAATTTCACCAGCAGAGCCTTAAAGAGGTCTTGGCCATGAAGGAAAGAACCCACTTCCACAAAGATGGAAAGTGAGTTATAAAAACAAAATTGAGACTCAGAGAGATGAGATGTGAACCTCCAATCCCACCTGTAATTTTCTAATTAAGAAGTGACATGTGTTTGGGGCTGAAGAGATGGCTCAGGGGTTAAGAGCTCTTCCTGCTCTTCCAGTGGTCCTGAGTTCGATTCCCTGCAATCCCGTGGTGTTTCACAGCCATCTATACTGGGATCTGATGCCCTCTCCTGGTATGCAAGCATACATGCAAATACAGTACTCATACACATTAGAAGGAGGAGAAGAAAGAAAGAAAGAAAGAAAGAAAGAAAGAAAGAAAGAAAGAAAGAAAGAAAAAGGAGGGAGGGAGAAATGAGAGAGGAAGGAAGGAAGGAAGGAAGGAAGGAAGGAGATGAAGAAAGGAAGGAAGAAAGATGGGCATGACATAGGTTCAAGATGTAGTCACTTGAGACAAAAAGACAAAATCTATTGAGAAGAAAACCTGTAGAGACCTAGATTTACCAGTCCAGGACTCTGTTCCCATCACAAGTTGAGAGAGTGCCTCGCACAGAGGCTTCACCCCCCTGGTATGGGGAAACAATGAGCTTCGATCAGAACTCAGGCTGAGCCTGAGTCTTCACACTTCTTCCACAGGACTTCAGTATGTGACTGTCAATCATGTGCATGCCATGTGATTACTCAGTGTTTAAAGGAATGTAATAAGTCCACGTGTGGTGCTTCTTTAATCCCAGCACTCAGGAGGCAGAGGCAGGAGAATCTCTGAGTTAAAGGCTATGAAGGCTAGCCTGGTCAACACAGAAAGTTTCAGGACAGCCAGAAATGCACAGAGACTCTGTCTAAAAAAAAGGAGGAGGAGGAAAAAAGATAAATAAGAGAAAGAGAAGGAGGGAGGGAGAGAAAGAAAAAGGAAGGAAGAAATGTTATTAGTTAAAAATACACTTAGGCACCTTGTATTAGATCTACTTTATTGTATAAAGCATGTTTTTTGAGGCAAAGATAGGTAAATAGATATTGGTTTTTTTATCTCCACTTAAACTTTTTCATCCCAAGTTGAAGTTTTTAGAATAAACTTTACTGAAGTCTTCTCCACTTTACCTCTTCATCCACATAAATATCTGTAACATGTGTGTTTATAAATATGCATGTGCAGAGGCTGAATCCCACACAAATATTACTGAAAATGCAAACATTGTTTTAAGGATTCCTCAGTTAGTTCTATAACTATTCTTCAAAAAGTATATAAAAGAAATGATGACTATGTTCACCGCAGAGTGTTCAGCATCATCTCTAAAATAGGGACACACACTTTCTCTATTCACTTCCCTCCCACCACCATCCAAGGGGAATATGAAGTTTCTGCAACTGTGTTCTGACTGTAGAACTAGCTACTCAATGTCAACTAAGTGAGAAAATTTTGGCTAACATATTTGTCGAAAAACGATAATTGTCATTTGAGTTTTTGTTTTTTATCATGTGTCACCAACCTACAAAGTACCTCTTATGGTCATAGAATAAGTCATTTCACTTGATAACACACTCGAAGGCTCCTCAACTCTCCTCCCCAAGACTATGCTCCTTACCTGGGCTCCTAAACATGATCTAAATGTCCTGTGGCTTTACATACAGTGCTGGGGATAGAACCGGGATCCTGAGCATATTTAGAGAGCACTCTACCAGTGTGCTACTACGTCCCCACCCCAAAATATTTATTTTTAAAAACTTCTTATATTTTTTAAATGGTCTATTTTATTTTATATTTATATTTACTTTATTTCTTTATTATTTCTTCTTAAACTATGTAATTAAAAACCAACGAAAATGACACTTCTTGCATTGGTCAGTGCCTGAGAGAACCAAACCAGTAAACCCACCATCATTGTTTCTTATTTCTCCAGCTGAACCTTATACTTGCTGTGGTAAACTATGGCAGAGCACTAGAGTGTGTGGAGTGTGCACAGGAAAGAAATAAAGTAACAAGAGGCACATCACGTTATATCTTAGATTTCTGTGACTAGAGACTGATGCCCTTCACTGAACGCTAACGGTGTTTTCTGAGTGGTCATCCAGCTCTGTTCCTGAGGACAATGATGGAATATGTGACAGATGCTGTGTGGATTATGAACCCACAATTCAGATGAGCAAGGAGTAAGAGCAGGACTGTGAGTGACCTGGATGGGATCACCTGGTGTGTAGGCTTGGCTGCAGACTGAGTCATCTGGTCTACCATGGAGGTCTCTTGCTGTTACCATCCTTCCTGATTTCACTAAAATCAATTAGATTGGACCATAAAATTGTAACTATTTAACTATTTTAGATATTTTGTAGCAGTTTTGCATGGTTTGACCTCATAGGCTACATGAGTGTCACCAATCAGTCTTTTGAAATGGTCCTTTTGTCCCCTGATTCTGGAAAGTGAACCTTGCTAATGATGGGTGAAGGGACCATTGACAGCCTCACTGCCCTGAGTAGGGCCTTCCTTTCCTGTGCCCCATCCTGCCCACCTTTCTGCTTCAGTACAGTCACTCTCCCCCATCCTCATCTCCAAGCTTGTCCCAGCTGGGGTTATATTCTATGTGTGAGGTAACATGGGAAAATCTGCCAAAAGCTATACCCAGCTGAGGTATCCCCTTACCAGGTCCTGCATTGCTACATCTCCATCCCCCATCTCCTAGATACCATTTGGTAGCCAAGTCTGTACCCACTTACCAACAATTGTAGCAATGATTACTTTATGGTCTGTCCAAACGACCTTGTATAAAATCACCCTGACAGATCCTCAGTGTGTGCTAGAGCTTCCGGTAGACAAGATGGCACCCTGGGAAACCAGAATCTGAAATCCTTCCAAGAATCACCTTGTTCTTACTTCTTGGGCCTCTTTTAATAGATAGATAGATAGATAGATAGATAGATAGATAGATAGATAGATAGATAGATAGATGATAGATAGAAAGATGATAGATAGATAGATGATAGATAGATAGATAGATAGATAGATGATAGATAGATGATAGATAGAAAGATGATAGATAGATAGATGATAGATAGATAGATAGATAGATAGATAGATAGATAGATAGGTAGGTAGGTAGGTAGTATATCATATCCCCAAAAGTAACTGTACATGTAGGTCTGTTAAAATCATACCTGAGTAATTTTGAAAGCTGGAATAGCATCATGCCAACATCACTCAGAAGTACAGACTTCACAGTTCATCTCATCTCTACTTCATGCTATCTCTGTAAACCTGGTCACTGGCTTGCTAAAGCAGGGGAAATGGTTTATTCTTTAATTTAAATGGAATTTAAATGGAAATGCTAAACATAATGCTTCTCATATGAAACTCTGGGGGAGGATCAAACATAGTACATGTGTCTGAAGTGCCGGGCACATTGTAGACAATGAATGTCTGCCATGTTTATTTTCCCCAACTCTTAGTACAATCTCACCAATGTGTGTAGTTTGCCTTTCAAGATGTTGCCAAGTACTAAGCTTTGCACACCACATTAATGAGCCTTGCTATCAAATGCCTTCTACCAGGAGTATGCAAAGAGCCCAGCTCCATCCTGGAGGCTTGTAGGTCCTCTCTCCTTAGAGAATCAGCAAAGCTTTCATATCCCCACTAGATTCCCCAAAGCAAGAAGCATGAGCTGCAATGAGAATTGGACAGCAGCCTTTAACTCTTGCATCACATGCCTCCTCCAAGAGGTACCTGGGAGCCACACAGGCACCCAGTGTGACACACATGTCTTGGTACAGCCCAAGAATAAGGTTTATACTGAATACATTGTCAGTCTGTGATGTTTCAGGGGACTGTCTACCTTCTGTGGCTTTTCACAGCTCGGTGTAACTTAAAAATAGTCAAAATGCTCGATGTGGCAGAAAACAGATCAGTCTGGAATAAATCAGATACTTTCAATAAGAATATAAAGAAAAACACAATCTAGCCCTCTGGTTTGGGGTGCATTGGTGATGTTGGTAAGTGGCCCAGTATTAACAATATGCAATGCTTACATAAGCACTGTATACAGGGACCTGAGTTGTGGACTCACATAATCAGCATGTGAGAAAACAACACCCAGGAGGCTGTTAACTACCCCAGGTCAACACTGATAATTTTGGGAATTTTCCAAAACTTGATCCCAGGCAGTCTGACCCCAGAGCTTGCCTACCTGTGCACTGCCACACAGCCTCCCTGGGTCCACATGGCACCCCGGTCAATTGGAAGTTTGTCTAGCTCACCTCACTGTCCTTGCTTTGGTTTTATTTTCAGAATTTGGGTTGGTGGGGATTTCTCCTAGTCTGTGAGCATGTTCCTTCACCCCACCTCAGGAGCAGTGGAGGTGAGCATGGGTGGAGCTTGCCTCACCCTGTTTCACATCTGCCTCTTCTGACATACAGAGAGTTCCCTACATCGGACAGGCCAAGTAGCCATGCCTCTGTGGAGCCCAGAGGACTCCTCCTTGACCAACTCTGTGTGTGGCTTTTGACTCAGACAAGGCAAACCTTGAAAGGATCGCTGTGTGGCATTTCCAAACCTTTAATCAGCAGTTCCAGGGGGACCCGATTAGAATCCTTTATTCTGAGCACTAATAACCCCCCAAGAGAAATTCAGTTTGCAGGATGGAGGGAGAGAAGAAAGAGAGGGTCAACCCAGCGAGCTGGGCTCCAAGCCCCATGCCTTACCTGTGCACATACAAACTTTCATTTACGAGCATATTCTGAGACTACCTTTTTGAAAATGATACTTAGCTGTACAGTACTTACTACTCAGCCTTACATGGGTTACCTAGTATCACACATGTCCGTACACATACGCATACCCTTATGAAGCAGCCTGTGACAGTCCCCATAAAATAGATGAGAATGACCAGGTGACTGCCTGCCCTCATACCACAGATACCACACTGTGAAGCTGGCACCAAAGCCTACCTCTTGGCTATGATGTCAAAAGCTACAGCCAAACTCTACCCCTGTGACCCATCAGAGATGAAGAGCAGTGAAGAAAAGTGTAGTCATCCGTCAGTTAAGGACAGATACCATTCAGAGACATGTGCTGCTGAGTGTGCCAACATCACAGGGTGAGCTTACAAAAAAAAAAAAAAAAAAAAAAAGAGATGAGGTAGGCCAGCCTCCAGGGTAAACTCCGTGGGAAAAAAGGAACAAGTACAATCACCAATGACTGTCCATGGTATCGTGGACTGCACCTCACTGTGGCGCACTTGGTTGTCTATAGCAGCACATGGTGTTAAGGGGCTTTGGTGCTGCTAGACAATTACTTAGTTACATTGTAACCATGGATTTGTCTGTTTCTTTGTGAGATAGGGTCTCAGATAGCCCAAGGGGGCCTCAAACTCACTATGTGGCCAAAGATGACCTTCAACTCTTGGCCCTCCCGCCTCTACCTCCCAAGTGCTAGGATTACAGATGTGTCCAAGCACACCCAGTTCATGCCTTGCCCTCCACTGTAGTCTTATGGGTGGGGCCACAATCATAGACATGGTGGCTCTTCACTTAGTTTCTCTTACGCTACACGTGACTTTACCATAAACAAGAAATATACATCAGACGTCAAAACAAAAGTATCCTTGGAAACATTCAGCCTAGAGCCACATCGCTTGGAAGTCAGAGGAGAGCACCAGATCCTCTGGAACTGGAGTTATGGGTGGTTGTGAGACACCGGGAGGGCTCTGGGAATCAAATCTGGGTCCTCTTCAAGAGCTGTAAGTTTTCTTAATCGCTGAGCATTCTCTCCCGACACCCAGTCATTTTTTTTTTTTTTAAGAAGTTAAAGATGTAGAAAATGGCCAGAAACATGGGCACTCAAGGCCTCATGGAAGGGATATGGTGCCAGAGCTAAGAACATAATCGTGTAGAAATTTCTACAGTGTGTTGATCAGCTTGGTGACCCCTTGTCCTCTGAGACGTCTGCTGATCTGGCAAATACAGTCCCCAGAGAGTGGTCACTTACAATCTGTTCATTTGTTGTCGGTGCTCAGTGTCATCTCCCTGAAACCTGAACATCAACAGATTCAGTTCCTGGATATGCTTCCCCTCCCACTGGGCTCCATCTGGATGCAGATGTATATATTTAGCTGTATATAATTCAAAAATAAATCTGTAAAAGACATTTTATAAGTAAAGGGCATATGAATAAAAAGAAGGCTTAAACTGCTCAGAGCACAGCGCTGATGTGTATAATTAGAAGTGATCTCTGACCTGCGAACTTAGAATTTAGGAAGACTACAAGGCAGGCACCTGAAGTCCTGCTCAGGGGACAGAGGCAGAAAAGCATGAGCTTGAGGCCCAAAATGTGAGACTAGCTTGAGCAATGTAGCAAGACCCTTGTCCCTCAGGATATGCCTTCCTTAACGTCGCTTCGCATGCCCTTCTTGCGGACAATACCCAGCACACGGTCCGTACATGTGTTTGAAGGCTGAAGGAAAGGCCAGTGCATAACATTTATAGCTTGCCACGGGTTTTGACTATGGGGTCACGTGACATTTGCAGGCAAATAAAAACTTGAGTGCAGAGGTGAAGAACTAGCTGGTCAGACTGAGAACCCCAGAGTCTAGTTCTGGGGTGTGTGTCCTCCTCTCATTGGGCCTCACCTGGAAGCAGAATCTGCACCTTTCTACCAGCCAGTCTCTTGCCTAAAGTCCCAACCTGGGGCTAGCGGTCTTCCTGAAGCTACTCTGTGTCCTGGAAGCCAGTGCTATTTGGCTAGGAGCACCCTAACTTCTCCCTCAAATGTAGGGTGAACTGTGCCTGAGGTGGCTGCTTTTTGGTTATTAGCCTTAAGAGTTGAAAAAAATCTCTACTTGACCCCTAATGGTGTTCACCTTTGGTGCAGAGAACCTTAGTCCACCATCAAATGTGGAGTTCAGTTTTCTCAACCATCTGAACCCTGACATCGTCACACATCTATTGATACAATTCCTCACGGGCCGTTTCCACACCATTTACCTCCCCGGCCTTTAGTTATTTTCTCAAAAACTTATGTTGTGTTCAGACCGAGCATCCCTAGGTCCCCATTTGGATCTAGAAGAACATCTGCAGAGGCGTGCAATGAGTTTCATTTCTCCGGCCCTTCCCAGGTGTTAGCCATGGAGCCTTGGGAAATCTTAGGATTTAGTTGTATTCTCTGTGTAAGTGAATTCTGGGTCAGACATGGTAGCATATATCTGTGGTCTCAGCACTTAAGAGGCTGAGGCAGGAGAATCAACAGAGGTTTGAGGAGAGGCTTTTATACATAATGGTATCTATCTTTATTTTTAAGTTAGCGTTGGCAAGATGAGACCTATGGCAATAAGCAAATCCAGGGGAACCATGATAAAAGTCCACTTTGTGCAGTGGGCACACCTCACACAGTGTTCACACCTCATGCAGTAGGCACACCTCATGCAGTGGCCACACCTCATGCAGTGTTCACACCTCACACAGTGTTCACACCTCATGCAGTGTTCTCACCTCATGCAGTGGGCACACCTCACACAGTGTTCACACCTCACACAGTGTTCACACCTCATGCAGTAGGCACACCTCATGCAGTGGCCACACCTCATGCAGTGTTCACACCTCACACAGTGTTCACACCTCATGCAGTGTTCTCACCTCATGCAGTGGGTACACCTCACACAGTGTTCACACCTCATGCAGTGGCCACACCTCACACAGTGTTCACACCTCATGCAGTGGGCACACCTCGCACAGTGTTCACACCTCACACAGTGGGCACACCTCACACAGTGTTCACACCTCACACAGTGTTCACACCTCATGCAGTGGGCACACCTCATGCAGTGGGCACACCTCATGCAGTAGACACACCTCATGCAGTAGGCACACCTCATGCAGTAGGCACACCTCATGCAGTGTTCACACCTCACACAGTGTTCACACCTCATGCAGTGGGCACACTGGTGAGCACTGGAGTGAATGAAACCTTGTCCTCTGATTTCCATCATGGATTCTGAGATGTATTGTAAGAGAAAAGTTGGGGGGGCAGGTATTGGAAGAAGTGGAGCCAAGTCCTCCCATCCCACTAACTAGTGTTTGTGAAGTAGAGAAAAATACATTGCGATTTGAAGGATATGCTGGAAAACATCCTTCCTAGGATGCGGGCTTCAGACACACCTAACAGCTTATCATTGTGTTTAAAATACCCATACTTGGATTTCTCCCCACGGGTTGCAAAACTGTGTTGTGTGCATTACAATCCTCAAGTGTCCCTCACTTGTTGTCATAAGTAGGGTTTCCGTTGCTATGATAAAACACCATGACCAAGAGCAACTTGGGGAGAAAAGGATACACATGCCAAGACACAGACCATTGAAAGAAGCCAAAACAGGAACTGAAGCAGAAGCTACGGAATTTGCTTCCCCCTACTCATTTTGCTTTCTTATGTACCCAGAGACCTCATACCCAGGGATGGTACCACTCACAGTATTCTGGGCCCTTCCACATCAATCAATTCATCATTAGTCAAGAAAACGCACGACAGACTTGTCTATAGGTGGTCTAGCGGAGGCATTTGCTCAATGAAGCTTCCTCTCCTAGCCGACCCTCACTTGTGACAAGTTGAGAAGGATCTAACTAACACACGTGCGTATGATGACATTGATGGAGGGACCCAGTCTTAGTAACTCATTTGATGACCAGCTATGAGGTTAGAGGCCAGGCTTTCTTACAAATAAGGACTTAACAGGCAGGAGTGTATGTGGCAGGGTGAGAGTTCACAGAGAAGCCTAAATGTGGCGATGCACTGGTATAAAAGGCTAGTATTCCTTTTTCTGGCATCTTTCAGTTCCAGAAGATTCTTCGCTGTCTTGCTAAGTTACCTCTCGGAGCCATTCCTAGAGGACAGCAAGGTTGCAAGTAAAAGAGAACAAAATTGTAGACGTTACTAGATCATCAAATACAGGTGACATGGATTTCCTGAACGCCTCAGGCCAGTGGCCACCACATCAACCAAATATAGTCCCTGCCCTGAGGAGCACACATCGTCCACCAAATGGTGAAAGTCGGCCGTTTTCCCTTGAGTACTCTCTTAGATTTCCATCCATTCCCTTGCATCATGCTGTATGAAACTCCATGGCACCGTGCTAGCAAATATGGGCTCGGAAAATTAGCAACCTAGCTTGTTGTTTTTCCACTCACCTGAAAATAGTAACAGTGTGGTTGCAAATGGACTTGGGTCAACAGCTCAGTTACCCCAGCCACAGCCCCGGGTTTTATACACTGACCCTGCTGACGGCTCTCGGTGACTTGTCTTCGATTTCTCATACGTAATGCAAAAATATCTGCCAGACATATCCATATCTTGTTGTTTCTTGACCCCCTTCCATATGCTGTGACCTGGAGTAATTCTGTGGGGACTTGGAAGCAGTCTCTGAAGGAAAAGCCTTTTCTATGAAGGCATTTCAAACTGTCTTCCACAGGAGCTCATCTATGTGCTGTGCTCTCAGACTCCATTCCTCACAAATAGCTTTCTCTCAGAACAATATCTGATACTTAGCTTATCCCTCTTCTTCTTCTTTTTTTTTTTTTAAGATAGATTCCTATTTTGTTTAAAGCATGCCAATTCTGAGCCTTAGTTTAAGGTCTCCCCACCACACCTCCAAAATAAAGTAAATAAATGTTTATGGTTTTACAGTAAGAACCTCTTTAGTGCTTTAAATGAAAGTATTTGAGTCATAAATGGAATAGTCAGTTCTAGGGGAGCCTGTCACGGCGGGACAGCCAGAACAAAGACGGCACACTCACACCCAGTTTCAGCCTCCAACAGCCTGCCTTCCAATGTCCCTGACATAAGTGAGGTTGTTAAGACAAATACTAAAGAGTCACAGTGAGTGAGGATCGAACTACAGCTTAATAAGTTTTAAAAGGGATTAAATACAAATTTTAGTTTTATAGGGAGGTTTTTTTTGTTTGTTTTTTGGGGGTTTTGTTTGTTTGTGTGTTTGTTTGTTTTTTTGCTAATTTCAAATCCTAAACCAGAAAGAGACAAGATTTATGCTAAAAATTACCTACAAATGGAGAAAGCTCAATGCTGACAGTTCTGATCCTAGAAATCAATTTTAAGGCACGACCTTAAATTATACCACACTAAAGTACAAAGGAGTGGCCGGAGAGGTGTAACCTATTATCTATCAAATATGTCATTGATAAGAGCCTTTAATTGAAAGATATTCTATAAAAGAAAAAGTGTCAACCAGCAAATGAGGAGAGAAATGACCAAAACATGGAGACATTTTATGAGCAGTTAGGAATTAAGACTTCAAATGTGAGGCAAATGTGCTTTGTTCTTTTCTTACACACTTTCTCTTCCGTGCATCTTTCAGTGTGTAGTATGTGTGGTAGTTGCAGATGTAGCATTCCTAAGACTATAAATTTAAAAAAATTGATCTTAATACCTAGTTATTGGTCTGTAAATATGAAAGACTCTGCATGGTCCTTGGGGGTTTTCCAGGATAAACTTGGGTTGAGAAAGCTTCAGTGTACACTTTTGGCAGCATGGGACTTCTGCATCTTATAATAGATGTGTAGATTCAAGGGTGATTGATTTCTCCTCCCATACACCCACACCCTCAAAAATCTATTATTAAACAGTGCTACACTGAGAGTGAAGAAAATATAGCAAATAGAAAATTAAATATATTTATAATTTATAAATATTGCTCTTCTTTGTAAAAGAAGTATAAATATTTCCTTGATTAATTGCATAATTATTTTCTAAAATATTGTTTAGCTTGAGATGCACATTAGCAAGACACTGAGCTCTCTGAAGGCACCGCCCCTTTCCTGGAGTGAGAAGTGTAAGCGCCGCTAAGCATCAGGGCTTCACTGAGCAACATGGAGAGGATGCTATGAACCACTCAGAAGAGTCACCATGCTGACAAGGCTGTTTAGTCTGCCCTTTTCAGGAAAACTTAGGGAGCAGGGCTTCCAGGGAAGCCAGGATTGCAGTGTATATCAAGATGAAGACATCACAGGAAACCTGTTATAGAACATTTATAGAAAAACTATTCATAAGGATGGGGGAAGGAGAGAAACAGAGACTTCTAAAATGTCTGACAGTAGGACAGTGGCCTAATGATGTGTGGAAGGTTCAGCCTTCCATAAAAGAGGATGAGCTGTCATATCAGAAACCTGGAGAGTCTTTGTGTCTTTTTCCTTTTCTCTTTTCTTTCTTTTCTTATTTTCTAAGGGTTTCACTATGTAGCACAGGCTGGCCTCAAGACTGTCCTGCCTCTATCCCTGCTACTGGGACTGCAGGCATGAACCACCGTGCCTGGCTGGGCTTGGTCTCTATTCTTATGTTTTTTATAATTTTGAATTTACAATATAATTACATCATTTTCCCTTCCTTTCCCCTTATTCCAAATCCTCTCACAAACCCATTCTTTTCTCTCCTGCAGACTTGTGGCCTCCTTTTTCATTAATTGTTATTATATACAGATGTAGATTGATGTTAAGGTGATATATGATTGGATAGTGGAGAGGTAGGCGGAAAAGGTAGGAAAACGAAAGAGGGGATGGAAAGAAAAGGAAAATCAAGATGGAGCTGGAGAAAGCAGACCTAGATCCTGGTGGCCGTAATTGGCGATAGGTAGATATGAATATTCTTAATGGATTCTATAGGTCTTTTTGTCTCTATAGAAGGGCAGTTTGTATCTTTGTCCATTAAATGTAATCTTATTGTGTAGAGGGTTTGCGGATTCAGAATTTAATACATAAACCTACATGATAAGCTATTGGGCTTTGGAGTAATGTTTGTGCCAGGCAGTGGAGGAAAGAAAACGCCGGGGCAGTCGTATCCGCCCACGACAGAATCAGAAGGGCAGGTAGAGTGAACTGCCTGGGAATGGAATACCCAGGAGAGGGCAGCTTACGAAGGAGTGACAGAGTCCGTGCGTTCGGCTCCATACTAAAGCAGCGTCCACAGAGTGAGACCTCGGGGACCTATAAAGGGATAAGCCATCATTTTAATATTTACTGCAACAAACAGACATATTCCTAAATGCATAAATGCAACCTGCTCAGTCTGTTTAATGTTACTTGTAAATATGTTTTCAGGACTGACCATTTTGTGTTGGTGTGCTCTTCTCTGGGGAATAATATTGCTCTTGGCATTCCTTAGTTGCCTGTGGGGTTGAGGCCTCACAGGCTTTCCTCCGTCCATATTAGCATGTTTATTTTTGCTGTTCTTGTGCAGTTCATGGCTAGTCACTCATGTTGGTGATATTTTATTAGTATAGTCTGATATTGCTAGAAGACACAATCTCACAGCAAACTCTCTGTGTGGATAGAACTAGAAAAGATCATACTGAATGAGATAACCCAGACACAGAAAGACACGTGCCGCATGACCTCTCTCATCCGAATCTCCCAGCTTCAACTCTTCGGATGTGAGGACATAACCTGGGATAACTACAAAGACCAGAGACCATTGCTCTTGGAGGGATGGTCAATAGAGAAGGGGGAAAGCAGATCTTTCTTCAATAGAGACAGGTGATCTGATCAGGAGAATGGAAAAGGGGGTCCGAATTAGAGAGAGGGAGGGACATAATATAGAAAGATAAAGAGATAACATAACAATAATATCTAAACAGTCATAAGCAGCCAGCCATGGGGGCACACATCTTATATCCCAGCACTTGGAAGGCAGAGGTGAGTAGATGTCTGAGTTCAAGACCAGCCTGGTCTACAGAGTGAGTTCCAGGACAGCCAGGGCTACACAGAGAAACCCTGTCTCAAACAAACAAAAGTCATAAGGAATCATATTAACTATGTACCTAGAAACAGAAATGCCTATAATATACCTAAGTCCGTGTAAATATTTACTGTGTGTCTTGTGTCTCCTTTCGAAGAAAATTTTTGCATAGTCAATGTTGAATGAGGTCTGTGAACATAACAGGCAATAAGGGGAACCCCGCATCTCCTGGACTACACTCTGAGGCTGGAGAGATGGCTCGTGGGAAAGTGCTTGCTGCGCAAACTTAAGGACCCGAGTTCAGACCCCCAGCACCCATGTGGAAAGCTGTGGAATGTGTCTAATTCTGGTGCTAAAGAAGAAAGTACAAGAGGCTCCCTGGGGCTTGCTGGTTAGCTGCTCTAGCATAATGTGAGCAAGCTTCAGAATCTT
This sequence comes from Micromys minutus, assembly GCF_963924665.1. Lineage (NCBI taxonomy): Eukaryota > Metazoa > Chordata > Mammalia > Rodentia > Muridae > Micromys > Micromys minutus. Next base: position 52,179,812 of record NC_137977.1, read on the forward strand.
TAAAAAGACACTGTCTCAAAAATAAATAAGTGAAAATCAATTAGTAGGACACCTGACTTCTACCCATGCCCCTACACACACATATATGTTCTCATGCATGTATGTGACCAGATAATCCCACACATCAAAAAATACATAAACATACACACAAAAAATAATTGTATTTGAGCTTTGTAATTTTTGTGATGGGTAACAACAGCACTTTAAGAATCAACTGACCCAAGCCAGCTGTGTTGGTGTGCAGGTCTGATCCTAGCACTCCTGAGCTGGAGGCAAGATTATGACTTCAAGCCTTCCCCAGTCTGTGAATAGAGGCTGTGTTTAGGGGAATAAAAAAGAAAAACTAAAAGAAAGACAGCAAAACAAAAGAACAACTAAGCCAACATTTGCAAAAGTGACTTGGTGACATTCCACACATTTCCAGCTGCAGGTTTTTGCAGTGCACCAGACCCTGACTCCAGCTAAGGGCAACTTTCCTCTGAGCTGTGCACAAAGGCAGCCTTGCCCTGCTGTGAGGACCAGAGGTTAAGGTCACAGTGCAGATATAGTGAGTGAAACGTGTTCTCTGTGAAAAAAAGAAAAAGAAAAAGAAAAAAAACTTCAGTGTTTGCAAGGCTACTGATGTCGAAGAATGTAGTCAAACTTGATTCCAAACACACACACACACACCCCAGAAACCACCAGAAAACTAACATTGGACATGAGTAAGTCACATTAATAATATTTTACATTTTGTTTTGTTCTTCAAGTTAGGGGTTTTCTATGTAGTCCTGGGTATCCTAGAACTCACTCTGTAGACCAAGCTGGCCTCAAACTCAGAGATCCACCTGCCTCAGCCTCCTGACTGCTGGGATCAAAGGTGTACGCCACCACGGCCCAGCTCAGTTCTGCATTTTCTAACAGCTATGCTTTCAAAGTAAAAATAATGTAAATACTAAAAAGATGCATTTTACTTAACACAGTATGTCCAAAATATTATTGTGGCATATGTTTGTTTTTTGTTTTGTTTTTTTTTTTTTAACTACTGGTGAGTGGTTTGACACTCTTTGCTGTCATGCGCCATTGTGTATTTTACATGCCGAACACATCTCAACTTGAGGGTCTCTCATTGCAAGTGCTCAGGGGCCAACTTGTTGCTAGAAGCTACAAAAATCAAAGCAAGTGCAACCAGCAGGGCTGGAGGAAGGAGAAAGACTGCCTTCTGTCTCCTCGATCTCCACAGCCTTGTATTCAACCAAACACAGAAAAGAATTGCAAAAGAAGGCTTCTCCACTGACTAGGTACAATCTGTGTCTTGTTATTCCCTACGCAGTATAACATCACAACTCTCTAGGTGGCACTTGACATTAGAAGTTAGAGAACACATGTGGGCGCCCTGAAAACAATGCCCCCTTTACATAAGGGGCTTGAGCATCAAGTTTTGGTACTTGGAAAGAGTCCTCGAGCCAGTCTCCCCCCCCAGTACCAAGGGGTGACCATGATGATGATCTCTTTATCAGCCCCAGTTTTCATGGTGTCAGAGAAGGGGTGTCCATCTGTGGTGCTCACTGTCCTGACAGACTGGAGTGTGACAGTCCCCACTGGTGTCTGCAGCCTGAGAAATGCATCCGAATTTCCACAGGGCCCAGCAGAAGCTTGGCCCCTCTGCCTCTTGAATGCTGAAATTAACAGTGTGCACCACGGTTTTCTAGTTACTCTTAGAGACTTTTGTGTAACACTTTTGTGAGTGAGGTGTACCCCTTACGATTGGTCATGAGAGTCCTTAATCCAACTGGAAATTCTGTCTTCTGTCAACACCAGGGTTTCACCCGAGAGACCCTTTCCTATCTACCAAATAGAAGTCCCATACCTACCTTGTGTGGAAAACTGATCTTACCCTTGGCCTATTGTCTGTGGGCTGCAGTTACAATCCAAACTAAATGTAGGTGGGTCATTCCCTGGTCGGGGTCCTGGACTGTCTACTTTTTGACTGAACACAATGTAGCTTGCAGACTTCTGCTTCTGCAGTTGTGGCTTCTCTGTCATGGTAAACTTCCCTTCAAACTGTGAAAAGTAACTCTTCCTCAAGTTGCTTTGGTGAGGGGCTTTTGCCATGGCAACAAGGAAAACAAAAACAAAAACCGAATTCCATCATCCTTCCCTGTCACTCTTTCGTGACATCCCAGTTCTCTTCAAAACCTAATGCTGTAGTTTTTAATCTTTTCTTCAGCAGTGGAGCTCAAACCCAGGTCTTTGAACAAACGAAAATATTTTGTCCCTGAGCCACACACACAGTCTGCTTAAACATTCTTGGTGCCTTTCCTAACAGAGCCATTTGGTTGCATGCCACGCAGGCAGGAGCAGATTGTGTGACTTGTTCTTTTATTTGATGCATGCACTTTTTAGGGCACCTAGTAATTCACTCAAAATACAAATTAACATTGTGTTTCTGAGCCAAGAACGCTGCTTTGGCCTGTCTGTATGTATCAAAAAGCATTGCACTATGATTCTGAACAAGATACATGAAGACAGATCCTTGTAGCCTCTTTGGAACATTGTGGGGGGAGGGGGTAATTAGCAAGCCATATTGAATTCTGTCCTATAGAAATCTGCTTTGCATATCCTGTTGAATTCTGGGAAATCTGCACAGACCTGGTTACACTGTACATAAGGCAGTCAGTAAAGTGGGAGGAAATATATGATTCACACTGTACAGAGAATTCGAGTTCAGAAATGAGAATAAACAAGAGGAATTACTCAGTCACTACTATTTAAAACTAGAAAGGCAATTAGCACATGGGCGCTCAAACGAAGTTCCAGATAATGTAATGTTTTCAGTTTCTCCAGAGTGCGCAGTTACTGATTCCCACTTTAATCAGACAACACTATGTCTGTCCATCCTCTATAGCCAATAAAATGGAGGCTTCTCCCAGCTTCATTGTCTAGAAGTCTTCTGAACAATTTTGCATAAGAATTCACCCCAGTGAGGTTCGGCCAGAACTCTAAGAAGTTCAAGACTGGAAGACTTGGGAAAGGTGAGGTAGCTAAGAGTCAAGCATATGCTTGTTCCCATGAGGTCAGCCTTAGAGGATCCCTACAAATGTAGAATGGATGTCTACCAAGCAGAGGGGTAGGGAATGTGCAGAAACAAGCCTGTGAACCTAGAAGCAGCCAATGAGTAAGACTCCAGGAGGTACAGTTGTCCCTTGAGTCCCACTGGAGTTTGGAAGCAAACCCCTAGAGTTACCAGATTATGCAGTGTTCAAGTCCTTTACGTAAAATGGCATCATGTTACATAGAATCCAGTTGCAATCCTAATGTTTTAATCAGACCCACAGACACGGATGTGGTTCCATATAAATATCGGTGTAAAGAAGATGCTGGGCAGGGCTTGGCCTTGCTAACACTGGTGTCCCGGGAGACAGCTGTTCTCCCAGTTCCTGTGCAGTACCTCCACCATCTTCTGAGACAACAGGCCCAAAAGAATGTCCTATGGAGCCCTAGCAAGAGTTTCTGTTTTCTTTCTCTAGCATTCAGTGCACTAGGCTGAAGGAATCAATGCCATTGTGGGGTGTGTGTGTGTGTGTGTGTGTGTGTGTGTGTGTGTGTGTTTAGAACATACCTTTCATAATGTAGGTCCTGTTAGTGCAAGAAAAGGCAGAAGGGACTCTTTTGATCTGACGCCCAGTTTTACTCTCGATCTCCTGCTGTGCGGGCTCTGAAAGGGTTAAGCTCCAGATTCCAGCTCAGCGAGTGTCAAGCTGTTATTGAAGGTCTTTAAAGACTTCCGCCCACTGCCTCCCACTCTCCTGGCAAGTGAAAGACATTTGAATCCCTCTAGCAAGGGAGGAAATTATTAAAATGAAAGAAAATGACTGTTCCCTGTTCTAAAAAGGAGAGAGAAGGGGAGAGGGCCTGCCCCTCCTTTTTTTTTTTTTTTTTTTTTTTTTTTTTTTTTTTTTTCCTTACCTGTGAAGGGTATTGTCAGAAGCAAGGAGAGGGATTCTGACTCTCAGAAACAAAAGGAGGGGACGTTATCCCCTGCCGATGGGAGAGCACCACCCAGTTTGCATCACAGCCTTTGTTCTAACCTGGGATCAGCACAGAACCAAGACGCATGGTCAGCAGGATGGGGTCCTTACAAAGCAACTTTCTTCAAAGACCCTGAAGGTCCTGGAACATAAACAGTAGTGTTTAGTGCCAATATTTGATTCCTTTGAAGCAGGGCTTGTATTGAAAATGAGTCTATTCTAGGAGGGGGGGGTGTCAGGTCTGAGTGGGAAATTGCCTTTGTCAGCTGTTGTCTTTCATGGGGTTAAAGAATTGTGTCATGGGATGGATTCTCACAAATTTCCATTTAAGTCTTTTCATACTTGAGGAGGATTGTTTCATCATGTCTATTAACTCAAATTATTATTCCACACCCCCAAGAGATTGAGACTATTGGTTCAATCTGTGTTTAGTTCCCATAGCACTGCCCTGGACTCTGGGGCAGACACAGAGGAGGGGCTGGACCCAGGTGGGGATGAATACGATTTGTTAAGTAATCCCTGCGCTGGGGTTTCTGCTCTAACTAGGAAGGTAAACCCAACACTTGTGAAAAGCTAAATCAATTATAGGACTTAGCCCCAGACAAATAGAAAGGAAAGCAAGGATCTGACTGTGGCCAAGGTCTGTCCTGTGCACGTGTCAAGACAACACACTTCGCATCTCTTTCTCGTGTTAAGATGCTTAAACTGTGGTCTCAGCTAATGGCACACCCTTTTATGGCGGCAGCCATGGTGCCTGGAAGCCACAGTAGGATTGTGGGTGATGTGGGTTGATGGGACACTCAACAATTGATACCATTATCATAATGGTGTCATCTAGTGACTTCCTGTAACTGTGATGTAAAGTGTAGATAAAGAACATTTCACACTGAAACCAAATGACTATTTGACAGCCATCTAATGTGTCCCAGAATTTGAGATCTACCTGCTTCCATGACTTTACCTGGGGAAGTGCTTGGGGAGCTGTCTGCCTGGCAGGATCAGGAGTAGCCTGCACTAAATTGATAGCTTCCCATTTTCTTCCACACCCTTCCCTATGTTTCTCCTTCCTGAAGCCACTAGCATCATCAAAGCAAGCTTTGGAGAACATGAGCTCAGCTTGGGTATGTTTTATTCTGGGGGCTGGCTCTGCTCTAGACCTAAGCCCATTCTTTGAGGTTTGTTTCAAGAATTCTTAGGTAAGATCTGTTTGAAAATCTCCCCGAAGATTCCTAAACCACTATCAAGTTTGACACTAATGACCAGTAGATGGCTGCCAGGGTTAGCAAAAGTCAGGATGTGGTCAGAAACTTAGACTGAACTTTCTTGCTTCCTGATTCTCCCATGAGAAGGTAGCAGTGCTGGTGCCTCCCTGTGTTCCTGGGTCCCCTAGCTCCCTGCCTTCTCTGCATTCCACATTCATGCTACAGTGTTTATTCTATACTTTCAATTGATTTATGTAGAGATCTTGGTGTTGTTTTTCCTTAGGAGAATGTGTATGACAAATGTAAACCCTGATTACAGTGAAGACTTAGTACCACAGCTATCTTCTCTGAACCCTCCTTGAATTTGGGCCTCCCCCCCAGTTCTTACTGCTCCCCAGCTGTGTGGCGGCCTACAGACTTCCGCTGGTCACGCTAGCTCCCAACACCTCACACACCAGCTCACAGGAGGACTGAGGCTGTGAACCACTCTGTAGTCATGTTGCATTGCTTTGGTTTGCTAGAAGTCTTGCCCAGGCTGCCCCTTGGGCAAAATAGTAGCATCTGCTGAAATCATCCCTCTTGTTTCATGATGATTTCTAAGTCCTCTGTATGTCAACCTGGGTAGATAGTGGTGGTAAAAGAAATTTGGGATGGGTTGTAAGCCTGGCCCTTGGTAAGGCAAGCCTGCATCCCATCTACCCAGGAGGTTCGGGAAGAGGATCACAAGTCCAAGACCTGGCTAGGTTCAGAACAAGAACCTGAGGAACTCACAGAAATCCTGTCTCAAAATGAAAAAACCAAAAAGGCTATAAACATAGCTGGTTAAAGGTCGTTCCGAACCTGCTTTAAGCATGTCCTCCCCACCTCTTGGCTCACTGGGGTGACTGTGGGCACATGGAACAGAAGGTGGTAACATGTTATGGTGTGGAAAGGTGTGTGTAGTTAACCAGGCACCAAATAATAAAGTCACATATTTTATACATTATAAAGAAACAGGAGGGCTGGAGAGATGGATCAGCAGCTAAGAGCACCGAGTGCTTTTCCAGAGGTCCTGAGTTCAAATCCCAGCAACCACATGGTGGCTCACAGACGTCTGCAATGGGATCTGATGCCCTCTTCTGGTGTGTCTGAAGACAGCAACAGTGTAGTCATATACATAATATAAATAAATCTTTAAAAGAGAGGGAAAAAAAGAAACAGGATAGTTTTTTAAATAAATTACTCAGGGATCTCTCTTTAAGAGGTCTCCTTAAGGTTCATTCCCCATTTATCTTGGAACTTGTTATAATTTGGAAACAGTCATCTGGCTTTCAGAGGGTGGACGGGTGGATCCGCTGCATCCAGACATGGCCTTCGACACATTCATGGAACTGTGCTTCAGAGAAAGCTCAGGTCCAAGCACATTTTTATTTTTGAGGTAGACTAAATCACTAATCTGATGACTTGTAACAGGGAAGACTCTGGTCCTTGATGAGGAAAAAAAAAAAAAAAAACAACATTCTCCAAAGTTTGCAGGCTGGGCAAGGGGCTCTTTCTAGACTGAGAGCACTTGTCTCTCGGTGGTGAGCTTGTCTCTTGGTGATCCAGGGGTATGAGCCACTGCTATAGAGGTCAGTTGCTCAAGCCATCCTTCCAATGAGAATGAAGAGCCATGTCCTTTGAGCACATGGTCCTTATGGGCCACAAGCTTCCCTGGGACCATACACACCAGTGTTGCAACAGACACATTCTCCAAGGCCTTTGTCACCTTGTCACCAGTCCCCCAGCTTTGATCACTGGCATCATTGAATCCTCAGGGAAGTGTTGTTGACGGTGGCACAGCATCGCCTTAAGGTAGAGTGTATTAAACATGGATTCAGACAGTCTTTATTTTTTAATCATTTTTTTTCTTGATTGGCATATTTTTACCTCTTATTTTAATTCAGAATTCTCAGTACTTCAAAGGGGGTTGGAGTGAGGTAGTACTGGAAAGGGGGCTGCTAACGTGTTTGTTCTTTGCCTCTGGAGTCTCCTTTGACACTTGAGGTAAAACCCGTGGCTTCCTATCAAAACTATCTTAATGCTTAATTAAAAAAAAAAAAAAAAAAGATTGCCAATCAGGCTTCCAAAGCCAGATATGGAGACTTGGGGAAAGAGAACTTATTAGTTTCCCAGAGTGATTTTCTCTTGTAACTGTGGAGGAAAGCTTTAATGACTTTGCTGAGTGCCACCTCAGGTGTGGTGGGGACCATGACCAAGGGTGTAGTGTGGGTGTTCTTGCACCCTTTCTGGGTCCTAATGAAGTTTTCTATGCGATATGGATGCTCTGAAGAGAGCTGATGGCCACGGTTATTTCTCAGTTTCCTGCCTGCATGTCTAAGTTACCAGCAACAGGAGCAGGACCCACTGGTGTTTTTCTGTAGCTACAGCAGAGCAGGCTCCCACGGGGTCACAGAGACACTTAGGCCCAGAGCTGAGGTCAGAGAAGCCCACAAGGGACACTATTTGCCTTCTAAACAGAAGGCTGATTATCAAGAGATTAGGCTTGTTTGTTTGAAACAAATGAGCTGATTTCTCTCCTGGGTGTTTTTCCTGGTGAAACATCATAAATACTTTCAGAAATCAAATGAAGACAGCCATAGAATCAACTCAACAATGTCTAAATAGGATTCTTAGTAAGGTCTTTAGAAATAACCACCACAACAACAACAACAAATCAACCCCATGTACGATACATTCAGGTATGAATTGGTGTTGGAGGGTATCAGGTTAGCCCAGGGCCATCACCTGAACCAGACAGCTGCAGACACTCACACACACACACACTTGCCAAGATTTCTGTTCCATTGGAACAGACTTGATCTTCCAAGAATACAGAATTCTCAGGTTCTCCTGCCTGCCCTGCTCATCCATCAGTCTCAACCCATGTGGCTTAGGAGAATATATACATTTGCCCTGCCCTAAGAAGCCGGTGTTTTCAATGACCAGTATCACTTTCATAATGGCAATTAACATTGTCATTTCCCTGCTCATTCTTTGGAGTCAAGCCATCTTCTTTAGAGACATTCCCCCTCTGTCCTAAGTCCCTTTAGTGTGGCTTCCTTTGGCTTTGTGAATGGCACCATAGCTTAGCTTGTCCTATTTCTATTTGATACAACGTATTTCCTGCTTGCTTGCTGTATCTTGGCCATGGACTCTTTCCTAAGCGGTTACCTTCTTGAGAACATAGTTGTGATTTCTTCCTGTGTTCCACACCCCCCTAGCACCCCTCCGGGTTGATAGACACATACTCTGTGAAGTACAAACGCCTTGAAGACAGGGTTCTCTCTCTCCTTCACCACAGCATCCCCAGCTTCTCCAGAGCTTGAGTTCAGCGAGCACCTGGTGAAACGTACCAGGTATCGGCACTGCTGGAGAGAAAAGAAAATCATTTCTTTCAAATGTCTTGACAAATTGCCAGCCCAGCGACATAGCAGTAGGGCTCTGCTGTGGGATTCCTTGTGTTCTGCCTGTAGAAAAGAAGGTAGTATTGGATTCCTAAGTGGAACTAATGTGCTCGTGGATTTGAGTCAGTTTCCAGTTAGAAATCGGTGTGAATTTGATAAATAACTGAGATTGGAGGGCTCTAATCATGTATATAGCCATACCTTACATAGTTAACTCAAAGTTGTTTACCTAAGTACAAGGGCTAAAGTTGCAAATGCCAGATTTGGTTGTGATTTCCTGGACATAGACTTAAGTTAAGGCTTGCCATGAGGGAATAAGTCATATTTCATCAAAATGTAAAATTCTCCTGCACCAGCGACATAATCAGGGAAGCAGAAGTCCATTCCATGGGTTGTGGGGGAGGGGACACACTCACAAACTGTATTTCATATGGGTGTAATATCCAGAACCATTAGGAATCTTTATCACTTAGCTGAAAGACAATTTGATTAAGAAAGGACAAAGGACCAGAATAGACATGTTTCCAAAGAGGATACACAGCTGGAGAATATAGTCCGTGAGAAGATTCCCAAGGCAATGTTAATGCATAAACAATAGGATTTCCAAAACACCAGCAGCCAAATATTGTTAGCAGAGAAACTGTACTGGGTGTCCCGTCCTGTGCTAAGCAGGAGTGTTACATCCACTAGCAATTCCAAAGCCATCAAAAGCAGAGAGTCAAATTATTTTTACATTACTGGTGCTAGCTGCTACTCACAGTAGACAAAGTGTGAAAACAGAGCAAGTTTCCATCGGCAAATGAATAGTTAAACAACGGGTAATATACATACATAATGATGGCCACCTAGCCAAGGGAAAAGAATGACGTGTACCTACAGGCCACAGTGTGGACAAACCTTCCAAATGCGGTAAATGAGACGCGTTGGCCACAGAGGCTATTTGTTGGGTCATTCTGTTTATAGGAAATGTCCAGGTTGGGCAAATCCATGGAAACAGCCAGTCGATGAGTGTCACCTGTGGGAGAAAAGGGGAGCCTAGGAAAGTGGACTGATAAAACCGAGTGAAAGAGAGGTCATTCTGTGAAAGCCCCAATGCCACTGAGCTGCGTGCTGTACAATGGTTCGTTTTATGTTTTCTGAATCTCTCCTCACTTTAAAATGTGCACACATACATTTTTAGAGGGATATATCTAACAACATTAGAAACTCTACAAAACAATGTCTCTTTGATAATATTGCTCAAAAAGAAAAAAAAAAAAGAATATGAAGTAATTAAGGCCAGTGATGCACCACAGAAGACATCTTTGTCAATTCTGAATGGAGTTTCTAATCGGACCTGGGGCTGGAAACGTAGCAAGTTGGCAAAGCGCCTCATGCAGCTGTGTTATGTGGGAGATTCTAGGCTCCATTTTCAGCACCACAGAAGGAGAAGAAAAAGTCTGCCAGGATTCGATGCGCATTTATTTTCCATGCAGCCCCACAAGGGGAAAGACAAAACTAAACATTCACAGTCATTTCAGAAGCCAGCAGCCCAGTGTCATGTACAGTCAGGAAGAGCCTGGCGGTGTGGCGCACACCTTTCATCCCAGCACTCAGGAGGTGGAGACAGGGTACATCTCTGCAAGTTCAAGGCCCCCTGGGTCTTGAATATAGTATAATATTATACACACACACATACATACACACACACATACACACACACACACACACACACACACACACACACACACACACATGATATTTGGGGAACAGTTAAGGACAGTAGTCCAGGTTATAGTATAGAGAATTCCTGTCTCAAAGATCAAAACAAAGCAATAGTTGTGGAGAAGCAGAAGCCCTACCTCACTCAACACACAAGGCTTCTGTGAGCACTGCAGCTGAAGTGAGCAAACTATTTCTTTTCAACAAACATATTCAGACAAGTACTTTCCTATACCATAGATGACTTAACACAACCCCCTCCCGCTGGTAGCCGGCCTGACAAATTCTCCCGTAATAGTCATGATTTTCTCATAGAGTTGCAATCTGCAGGTCCTCAAGAGTCCTTTCCAGGGGGGAGGGCCCTTCTCATTGAGCTCGCTAGGCAGAGGTGCCAGTTCATGATGGCAGAAGACACAAGGCCAGCGCAGGCTCAGCCAAACAGTGTCTTCACTTACTGCAGCTAGTTCTCTTTATTCCCGGTGCCTTCCAACGTTTCTCATTTTTAATTCTAATTTTATGGGTGTGAGTGTTTCACAGACATATGTCTATGCGCCACTTTGCTTGCCTGGCTGGTGCCCAAAGAGGCCAAAAGAGGACATTGGGTTATGTTTGTGTGCTACCTTGTAGGAGCTGGGAACAAAACCCATGTCCCCTGTAAGAGCAGCAAGTTCTATTACCTGTAGATCCATTCCTCCAGTGTCCCCCACCCCAGGCCTTTAGAAAAATTACTATTTAACTGTTTCCTGTCTTCTTTTATCCTTAAAATTAAAAGCAAATACTTGGGCTGGGGTAAGTGGCTCCCAGTAGAGAACCTTAGGCCCCAGGTAAAAGTCCACTTGCCTTCATCTAGTTCCTCAAAGATACAGGAATTGTGTTTTTATTTATAACATAAACACGCATAATGCTAACATTTGTCACATGCATACATTTAAGATGTCACTGTGCAAGTTATTGAATATTTTGTGTGAGAGACATTTTTCTCTTCTTGATCAGTGTTTTCTCAGGAAGTTAAATATCTGCAGGCAAACACAGATGGCGAATCATAACCTTCAAGCATTTCAGTGGAGTTACCTAACTGTTTCAAATGAATACACTTTCTTAACAATGCCTTTGGAAATTAAACCTCAAACTAATGAGTCCCGAGGTCTCTATCCTGGTTCCCTAGACACAGAATTCATCCGTTCTCATGAGACTGCCTCCTCTCTCTCTCTCTCTCTCTGTCTGTCTCTCTCTCTCTCTCTCTCTCTCTCTCTCTCTCTCTCTCTCTCTCTCTCTCTCTCCAAGTACAGGGTTTTTGTCTTTTTGTTTTTGAAGACTATAACTACATTTCTTCTTTCCCTTTCTTCCCCCTAAATCCTTCCATATACCCTTCCTTGCTCTCTTTCAAATTCACTACCTCTTTTTTTATTAATTGTTATTACATGCATATACATATGTACCCTTATATTTCTAAATATAACCTGCTCAGTCTGTATGCCGTTACTTGTGTGTATGTTTTTGGAGAGGACCATTTGGTATTGGACATCCTATTGGCACACTTCTCTGGAGAAGACTGTTTCTCTTGCTCTCAGTAGTCATTGCCTGCAGTTCTTGTGTAAGCTTCAGGCCCCCTAAGGGCATTTATAAAAGCAGACAACACTTCTAGCCTCAGGAGCACTGTTGCCCAAACTGGCCTAAAACTTGAGGATTAGGTTGTTTTCAAACGCACACTCCTGGCTCAGTGTCCTGAGCACTGGGGTTGCAAATGTGGTCTGCCTTAAATGTTGAATGTCATACTTTTTCTATGATGAGCAACAAGGCCAGTGTGTGGCTTTTAACTGCCAAAGTGGTGTAACAGGGTCATTGCCAGCTCCAAGCAAGTTGTTACCTGTAGTGTGTTATCAAATGAACCACCTGTAGTTAGTATGTTTTTCATATAGTTTTTTTTTTTTTATTTAAATGGGCTCAGTCACCAGGACCATAAAAAAAAGAGAACAAAGTGAAAATAATTGTCTTGTTTAAGCTGACTGTGATGGTGGGTCCCTGTAATCCCAACATGCAGGAAGCTAAGGCTAAAGACTCAGTTCAAGACCAGCCTAGGCTACATGATGAAACCCCCATCTCAGGGGGGGAAATGTGTTGTGTTTTGTTTGGTTAATTTGCTGTAGACTCTTGACAGAGGCACCGTGTTCAAAATGCCCTGCTTTTTCCCAGTCAGGAAGTAAATGTGTATCTGTTCCTGAGTGTGCCTTCTTTTTGCCTCTCTTCCTCTCTCCTGTTCCTTCATTAATTGATTTGGCACTATATTCCATCCGTGTGTGTGTGTGTGTGTGTGTGTGTGTCCTATTCCATATGGGCTGAATATCATTGTTTAGCACTTGCCTTGCTGGACTGGATCTAACACCACATATTCAGATCTCTTCCTGCTGGATCAACAGTCTACAGCAGAAATGACAGTCTGAACACATGCCTATACACACGGCCATCCCTCAGCGTCTTCAGGTGATTGATCCCAGGACTCCCAGGGGTACCAAACTACAGAGGTGCTCATTTCTTATTTAGATTGGCATTGAATTTTCATATAATCTATTCATGTATTTCCATATATTTTAAATTTTCTCTAGATTGACTTACACCTGAGAAAATGTAAATTTCCCCTACATTCATCCATAATGCAAATTTTATATAGATAATAATTGTTAATAATTATTAATCTTATATTTATTATATTATTAATATTATATGATAATATTACATAGTACATATAATGATATTATAATAATGTTATATATTATTAATTTTGATTAATATAATACTAAATTTTACATAAATAATTATAAATATTTAAGATATTATGATAAAAATACTCTACAGGTTGGCTATGAGTGCAGTCATTTCCTCTCTGAATACAGCTGAATCCATGGCCATGTAACTCATCAGAAGTATAGCTATGTTTGTATGTTTATATATGTATATATATGATAATAGCCATATGGGTAGGCTCATAGATGGATGGACATAATAATAAGAGAGAACGAGAGAGGAAACAGAGATGAAGAGGAAGCAGGAAGCATGTAACTAGCCCTGCAATGAGGCAAGTCTTCAAAGGGTCATGTTACAGAGTTCAGGGAAATGTAAATTAAAAACCTGACTGAATATGGGCATCAGTCACATGCCCCTCTGTTGCTGGTCACGATAAGACTCCTATAAACACAAAAACTCATGTTTTTTTGAGGGAGATATATGAATGCCCAAAGACAATTTTGTTCCTACATCGAAACATCATTTACCGAAAGGAGAGGAGAAGCATAAATCCTAGCAGAGGCCAAAAGAGAGGAGGAGGCTACTTCCTCAGAAGACTACCCCTCATGCCATGGGACTACACAAAATTTGTCCTTTGCCAAACCACAGAGCCAGGGCCTAAGCGATTCAGCCACATGATGCCACTAGAAGTTCACATACCTTGGCTCATGTAACCGCTGAGACCAGGCAGGAAGGCATCCAGTGCAGACAGACATGGTCTGAAGCGCTTCCTTCCTGTGGAATACACGGCTCCTCGCATCCGCCCTTCAGTATTCGCCAGCCCCATGCTCCACTTACTGTTCGTGAGGAGTTACTTTAAACCTTTCACGGGGTTGAACCAGGATAAACATGCCTGCAAAAGTCAAAAGCACAAATCCCTGTAGACCCACACCAGATTTCCACCAATTCACAGGTCCTAAAATAATTGCTTTATATTTCTTTTGTGTCCATTGGTGGCTTTGCCTGCATGTATGCCTGTGTGGTAGTGCCAAGACCCCTGCAACTGGAATTACAGATGGTTGTGAGCTGCCATACGGGTGCTGAGAATTGAACCCCGGTCCTCTGGAAGAAAACTCAGTGCTCCTAACTGCTGAGCCATTTCTCCAGTCCACAATTCAGTTTTTAACAAGTAATTTGTGTGGCCTTTAACTGTACAGAATATCCTGTGGGTAGTGTAAAAGGATACATGAAATAGGACAGGTATAGAAGGCACTTCCAAGGGTGCTTAACCATTCATCTGCTCATAGAGAGAGTGAGGGTGTCCAGGACAATGCTGAGTGCTTGGAACAGGTCAACAAACGAACCGGAAAGATCCCCTGTAACAGAGATGCAGAGAAAAAAAAAAAAAGTACATAGATTTCAGAAAGGAACATACTCTAGAGAGAAGGGGGCAATTACAGTGACCCAGAGATATTAGAGTGGCAGGGTGCCCTGTGCAAGAGGGTGATTAGGGGACCCTCACTGAGGAGCACTGTAAAGGGGGTGATGTGTTAGGGTTCTCTAAAGGAATACAACCTAGGCATAGATGTGCATATGAATATATATGTGTGTGTGTGTATACACATATATACATATATATAAATGCCATATACATATGTGTATACACTTAAGAATTTAGCAAATCGGTCCTAAAATACTGACACCAGCAGAATCACAGCTGAGAGCTGAGACCCTGGTGATTGTTCAGACCTTGAAGCTGTGTCTCTCGGAGGTTGGAGTAATTCCACAGTGGCTGTCTCTCACTGTGGGGACATCCCGATAACCAGTTGATGCTCAGTGTGCAGGCCAATCTCTAATGCCAGAAGCCAGAAGGTTCATGGACAGCTGGTGGTTCCAAGCTCACAGTGAAATCTTGGACATGCTGGTTCTGAGGTCAGCATAGGAATCAGCAGCTCCAGCAGCAACGGGGCACGTTAACTCGTCTGCAAGAGGGAAGGCCAAAGAGCAAAACAGGAAATAATCCTTCTTCTTCCACACCTTTGTTTCTGCATAGGGATCAGAAGGTGCTGCCCCGCAGTCAGGGTGATTGGGACAATTCTTCAGGGGAGGCTCCCTACTGAGATGGTTATAATTTCTTGGCAGGTTGACATTAAAACCAACCATAATAGGTAGTGGAGGAGGAAACACAGTGAGCAAGTCAGGGGTACATGGGGGCACAGGGCTGCCACCTAGCCCTGAAAAGGAGCTCCAAGGGGTAGGGAGCTCAGGGAACATGGCGTTAGTTGGCTACACCAGAGCAGAAAAAGATATGGAAGAAGCCATGGTGCAGGTAGAAGGAGGCGGTCTTGCAGAGTGTTGCAGGGGCCCTGGGTGAATAAGGCCCCTGTGAGAACTTGGAGGCAAGCAATGGCCTGAGCTGATTCAGGCCATAGCAGCCTCATCCCAGCTACTGTCTCCGAATAGAGAGAGGGAGACCAAGGAGGCAAACGTGGCCATCCAGGTAGGAGACACTGGCGGTTAGGATCATGAAGGGTAGGACACTCAAAAATGGATAATTTCAAGTGAGCCTTCGAGAGACGACTCTGATGCGAAATGGAAGAAAAATGCCCAGATGACATCATGGTTCAGTGTAAGCCACTGGGGGAGGAACAAACATGAGGCCTGAGAGGCAAAGACCTCAGGCAGAGCAGGTGTGACAAGTCACTAATCAAACCAGTCCTGAGCAGATGGAGTATGACATTCATCATATGACCAAGTAAGGTTACCATGGCTGCTTCTCCCCTGTGTGTGAAAGTCAGGCTCTCTGAGAAAGGCGCTTCAGGATCAGACTTAGGTGGGATTTCTCAAGTGAGCAGTGGATACCCAAGCCAAAATGGCCCCAGGCAATCATGATCTTCATTACACAACTGTTGGACAGACTTCTGGTTGTTTTTTTTTTTTTTTTTTCAAATGTAAACTTAATTACCTGTTTCCCTGAAGAGTCAAAGCCATTTGTTTTGTTATAAGAACACTCGATTTCAGATAAATATGACAAGATTAATATTTCTGTTTCCTGTAACTTCAATCATTTGCTCTTGGTAGACTGACAAGTGAGTAAAAACCAAACATTCTATTTATAGGACTTCTTTTGTTATGTAGAGCCATGGGGATTTTTTTTAAGTTGGTCTTACAATACTTGAACCATATGAAGGAAGTTGTGTGTCTCACCCATTACCCATGGTGCTTTGCTTTATTCTTAGTGATATGGATGAATTCCATCTTATGCCAGCCACTCTTTTAGTCCCCGCTTGTGGTAGTTTGAATATGCTTGGCCTATGGGAAGTGGCACCATTATGAGGCCTTGCGTCACTGTGGAGGTGGGCTTTAAGGTTCTATACTCAAGCTCCACTCAGTGTAGAAGAGACCATTCTCCCGGCTGCCTGCCAAAACAGTCTCCTGGCTGTCTTTAGATCAAGGTGCAAAACTCTTGGCTCCTCCAGCACCATGTCTGCCTACACACTGCTATCCTTCCCACCATGATAACAGACTGAACCTCTGAAACTGTAAGCCAGTGCCAATTAAACGTTTGCCTTTATGTGAGTTGCCTTGGTCATGGTATCTTTTCACAGCAGTGAAACCCTAACTAAGACAGTGCTGCAGGATATGGATGGGCAAGCAAGGCTCTTTTGGGCTTATAACGTCAGACACATCAGCCCATGGTTAGCTGGATACATCACCATGGGCCTGTCCTAATCACCTTCTCTTGCTGTGATACCTTGACAAACAGCAATTGGAGGAGAAAAGTCAGGAAATGAGCCAAGCAGAGGCAGGAACCATGAAGCAAAGGTGCTTGCTAGCTTAGTCTCTGTGGCTTGCTCGACTTGCTGCTTTATACAACCTGGAACTAACTACCTGTCCAGGAGTGACAGTGTCCCAGCGGACTGTGCCCTCCAACATTCACCATTAATCAAGAAAATGCCCCCACAGACCAGCCTACAGGCTCATCTGATAGAGGCATGTTCTCAGTAGAGGTTCTCTCTCCCCAGATGACCTCAGCTTGTGTCAAGTAACTAGAACAAGACCTGCAGCAAGATGGAACATCTTGGTGACAGGGAGATTCAGCAAAACAAAGCTGTTCACCGCATAGCAGCCAAAAAGGAGAGGTGGGGGAGGGGAGGAAGGAACAGGGGAGACATGTTCTTCCAGTGTCCACAGTGACTACCCACCTGGCTCCACCTCTTAAAATAGTACATTCATCTCAATCCACACCCTTACTTCTTCTCTTAACTCCCCTCTTCTTTCAAATCCAGGTGTTCTGGAATACCCCGTTGTTTTTATTAATCTTTCTCTCTTTCTCCTCCTAGTGTAGTCATTTGGCATTTTAAGTTGAATCCCCTACCTCCATAAGACCTTGCGCCAAGTGTACCCGATCTCCACTTTCAACTCTAAGTCAAACTCTCCTCCCATTGTACCCCCTCCTAGACTCTCCTGGACAATCCCACCAAGAGCCAACCCATATGACTTTGAGAGACCGTCCCCTTTGGAGTTCTCCTTACAAAGTGCTCCTCAGACACTGGCTTCCTTCTGATCCTACCCTGCCTCTCTCTGCCTGAGTGCTCGAAGCAGAGGTCAGAATTTGCTTCCTCTGGACTCTCCAGGTTCCATCCATTCCCACTGAAAGTGCCCTAATTAACTCTAGGCACTTTGGCCACAAAGTTCCTTATGCTGTGTAAACAAAGCAGAAAGTGAGTTGAACACGGAGGACATTGTCAGAGAGGGAAAAGATCTATGGAGAGCTACAGGAACTTCTGACGGTGGTTAGAACACTTATTTTTCTCTTTTTTTTTAACTTTTTAAATTTATCCTTTGACAATGTATGCATGCTACATTTATTCATGCATGACCCTCGTGTATTCCCTTCCACTTCCTCTGAACATTTTATTCTTCCCAACAAATCCCCTCCAACTCTGACATATTTTACGACCCACCAAGTTTAGTAAATGTGCTGGTGTTTATTGGAGCATGGGCAACTTACCACTGGCTTTATTACTGAAGAAAAATACCTCAGATGAAATAGATTAGGAAGGAAAACGAAAAAGGCTTCTTTGGACTGAATGAGTTCTCATCAGAAGGCAAACGGTGAGGCCAATTGGTTATGCTTGTCCAGAATTACGGGAAAGTCTAGGATGGATTGAAAAGAAATCTATCTTTCATAGAATATCTATCGAAATTCAGTCACAGAATAGAAAAGATTATAAAGAAAATTGTTAAGCTAAGACAGCAGAATGAGCCCTGAGAATGTCCAGGTTGGAAGAGAGGAATTCAGCAAAAGACACCAAGCAAAGGTGATGGCAACATCCTCAAAGCCCAAGGAGATAAGAGAGTGCTCAGTGGAGCAGGGAACAGTGCTGGTGACTCAGAGAAGAGAGGACCAAGGAGCAACCACTGAATCAACACCCAGGGAGTCTCCAAGGCCTTCGTTATTATTTGAAGAAATGCCAGCTTCTTTGTCAAGCAAACTTCCTTGCTTGCCTACCCACAAGGTTGTCCCGTTTCAGGACTCTGATAAATAATTACTAAGGGAATCAGGTAGAAAGGAGAGGCGAAGGGTGTATAAGTAGATGAGTCTGATGCTCAGCCTCTGGGCCAGCCCCGCCCTCTCCAGCTTTCCAGGGCTTGGTCATCAGACTCCCCTATTTATTCCTGCCTCTCATCCTACACACTCCAGACCTCTAGACCTTGACCTTTGAGCCATGTACCGATCAGTCCTGGCTATGATGCCACCCTTAACCCAGAAATACTGTATTCCTGGGACAGATAGAGAAATTGAGTTTTCAGTACAGATCTAAGAATCCACCCAACTGGCTTTGAGCCCAAGGACTCAGATGCTAAACTCCAAGTACAACCACCATGGTTATTAGAATCTTAGCATGCCTTAGCATGTCTTACACTAAAGTTTTCCCAAAGAAATATGTATCAAGCTCTACCATCCTTGTCAGTTAGAATGCAGCAGGCCTACCTTAAGATTTGCTTTAAATTCAGGTTGGTTCCTCCAGAGAAGGGATCTCCTTTCTCAGTGCTGCCCCAGTAGACAGAAAAGCTTAAGTGACTCAGAGGGCCAAGGACAAGAATAATTACATAATTCGAGCTTGATTTTTCTGAGGAGAATTCTTGTCAAGTAACAGTGCATTGTCTGAGAGCAAAGGCTTAGAGTCGTGATTCTTGGAACCTCTCCTTCCCAGTGAAAATATTTCATTATTTTATTTCTGATCCCACACAAATAAGTTTCTGTGCTGAAGGCATGCCACTCTTGGGATTTTCTCAGAGACCTAGGGTTTATAGAGTCTCTTAGGTTTAGGGGTAGGAGTGAAAATTTTCAAAAGCAGAAAAGCTAACTTTGTGGGGGGTGGGTAATTAGAAAAATTTATGTTCCCATCACTAATGGGTATATTTAATTAATTCTCCACTATGGGCCACAGATCTGATTATTAAACTTCTGTGCTTAAGGCATTATTATGTAGGGTTGGAGAGATGGCTCAGTAGTTAAGAACACTGACTGCTCTTCCAGAGGTCCTGAATTCAATTCCCAGCAACCACATGGTGGCTCACAACCATCTGTAATGGGATCTGATGCCCTCTTCTGGTGTGTCTGAAGACAGTGTACCCATATACATAAAATAATTTTTTAAGTGAGATAGGATTTGGAAATAATATATATCTTTATATACCTTTTAAAAATAATTATTACTTCTGATCGCCACATGTACAATCATACACACACACACATACACACACACACACACACACACACACACACACACACACAAATACAAAAGCACCAAAACCATAAAGGTTGACATCAAGGCTGGAGAGGTTCCTTGGCTCAGCTGTTTTTAATCTGCATTAAATCCCAATTCTGTCCCACTTATAAAGTTATAAACTAATAGGTAAAAATAGCAAGTTTATAATAGATAAAACTAAAAGAGAAGCCAAAGTGTATGCTACTCAGAATGTCCAAAAATGAAATGTTTGACAAGGTTTTAGAGATAGAGAGAGAACCCAAACAAATAACATTAGTGTAGAGCAGGGAGCGACTTCACGACAGAATGCTCTGGGAGAATTCTGAGAATCATAAGGACACAGTTTTAAAATATGTATCATACCAAGCCAGAAACTATAAAATAAATGGATAAACTATAAAATAAATGGGTAAAAAAGATATATAGTCTGCCAAAGCTAAATCAAGATGAAATAAATAATTTAAATAAACTTATAATGTCCAATGAGTAGAAATGGTACCTAAAAAACACCCCAACTGAAACAAATCAGATCTATTCCGTGAAGAATTCTCCCAAACCATCTAAGAACTAATGCCAATACTCCTCAAAGTACTCCATAAAAATAGAAAATGAAGAAATATTTTAAGTTCTTTTTGTAAGCCCTGTACTATCCTGTTACTAAAATCAGACAGAAAACCAACACAAAAGATAACTAATAGGACAATATCTCTGATAAAATGGACAAAAAAAAAAATACTCTCAGTAAAATACTTGCAAACGGAATCTAAGAGCATAATTAAAGATCATCCACCATGATCAACTCAGCTCCATCTCAGAGAGGCAGAGATGGTGCAACATAAATAAGAAATAGACTTTGGGAGCACACAACCATCTCATTGAATGCAGAAAAGGCTTCTTGGCAAGAATCCAACATTCCTTTTTTTTTTAAGAATTGTTTTTTACATTATGCACACGAGTACACTGTAGCTTTCTTCAGACACACCAGAAGAGGGCATCAGATCCCATTACAGATGGTTGTGAGCCACCATGTGGTTGCTGGGAATTGAACTCAGGACCTCTGGAAGAGCAGTCAGTGCTCTTAACTGCTGAGCCATCTCTCCAGCCCCTCAACATTCCTTAATAAAAGATCTAAAGAATCTAGAGATACAGAGGCCATATCTCAGCATAATAAAGGCCACATACGGCAATCCCATAGCCAATATCTAGCTAAATGCAAGGGGGAAATGCAGACCATTTCCACTGAAATCAACAAGGTAAGGACACCGACTCTTCTCAATCGTACTCAGTAGAATACTTGAAATTGTAGGCCAGCCACGCTAAGATATACGCCTTTAATCCCAACATTTAGGGGACAGAGGCAAGCAGATCTCTGTGAGTTCAAAGACAACCTGATCTACATAGTGATTGCCAGGGCTATATAGTGAGACGAAGAAAAAACAAAAACAAAACTTGAAATATTAGCTACAGAAATAAAACAAACGAAGGAGATAGATAGGATCCAAACAGGAGAAGAAGTCAAGGTGTCCTTACTTGCAGATGAATGATTCTATATGTTATAAAATCCTAAGGACTCTGCCCCAAACCTCCTACAGCTGATAAATATAATCAGCATAACAATAAGATACAAAAATTACATTAGCCTTCCTATATGCAGGTAGTAAACACACTGAGGAAGAAATTGGGGGATCTCATTACAGTAGTATATATATATATATATATATATATATATATATATATATATATAATCATATTCTGAACTGAGCAGGGAGGGGGTGTCTAACCAAGAAAGTGAACGATTTATAAAAATTAAATATAAGTGAATTCAAAATAAGCAACAAAGTTTACATTTAACAAAGGATGCAAAATATGTAAACATTGGAAACTATAAAACCCTACGAAACTGTTCATAATTGGCATATGATGTTTATAGAAGATTCATGATTGATTAAGATGCCATTCTTCCACTAGTGACAGAAAGATTCTATGTAACATCAAGCGAGACAATCCTGAAATGTTACATGAAACTTAAAAGACCTTAGAATAACCCTAATAATGTCCTAAAAATGTTGTAGTGGGAAAAGAACAGATAACGTAAAGCCTCGTAATTTGAAAACTGGAAGTGAGGTAAGCGTTGGACTTCACATGACAGAGACTATGGATTCAAAGAAGGAAACTCGTCGTAAGGTTACTAGAAATCCTCAACGATCAAGACAGTCTGGTGTGAAGATAAAGATGACAGAGGTGCCACTCAGTGGTTGGAACCAAAGCTCCAGAGACAGATCCAAGAACATCGGTCAGTTACAAGAAAGGGATCATAGTAATTCCACTGAGAAAGGGCCGTCTTTTCTCCAGATGTGCTGCTAATTGTGGGTATTTGTGTGGGAAAAGCAAGTGTTGGCTGTTTCTTCACACCATGCCAAAGTAACTCATTGGGTTAATACACAAATGTTTTATAGTACTTATAAGAAAACATAGAGAAATTTAATCTTAAATTATTCAAGAAGTTCTCTGATAGAACACACATGGGGGGGGGAGAAAGCTGTAAACTCTAATAGAAAATGAACTGATTAATAGGACATCACCAAATACTTTAAATAGTATTCATCGACAGATACTTAAGAAAACTGATGAAGTTCAAGAGAAAATATAAATAAACCCATATTTAAGAAATGGTTTAACTTCAGATTGTTTTAAGACCCTGAGAAGTCTTAGCTCAAGAGAGCGATCCACAGAATACAATTACAGGAAAGACCAGACCACTGTAATAACGAGAGGTTTACTTCCATGTGTATAGGGTTCTCATTCTCAGAGGGAGAGTCAACCTCACAGTCAAAAAGAACACATCTTTTATTCTTTACAGCAGGCAGATTTCAGCAACAACATGGGGTGGTGACGTCGCATTGGTGGGTTACAGTGACCTTTGGATTCATTGGATAAGAGGGCTTAGGCTGATGATGATGTATATTTGGGTCTTTTCTATGAGACCTTGTGACTGTCAGCCAGCAAATTCTGTGGGTTTTCGTCCTTGTTTTGTTTCTCAGAATTGGGTGATTAGAGCATGAGCTAATTATGACATGGTCAGGACCCTATCTAGGGCTTTCTAAAGGGCCAGGTGGCTATCAGTCAGTATATTCTGTGGCTTTTCTGAGAACTACTCTAGGCCATTGTTTTTATTTGTCTGGCACAGGCGGGATCTCATAGCCTTGGGATGACTGGAAAGTCTCTGAGTCTGACTTCCACCATTTCTGAAGACTATGAATTCAAGGCCAGTTTGGGCTACACAGTAAATCCCAGGACAGCCTGAGGCTGAAGGAGGGAGGAAGGGAGGGAAAGGAGGAATTGTCACAGACAATGATCCTCCACAGTATTTGTCCTTAA
The DNA here is from genome assembly GCF_963924665.1 of Micromys minutus. Lineage (NCBI taxonomy): Eukaryota > Metazoa > Chordata > Mammalia > Rodentia > Muridae > Micromys > Micromys minutus. Next base: position 52,203,028 of record NC_137977.1, read on the forward strand.
GGAAGTGAAAGCTAAGACCACAATGAGGACATCATTAAGAAAACTGAGCCAGGCATCAGTGGCGCACGCCTTTGATCTCAGCACTCCAGGGGTAGCAGCAGGTGGATCTCTGATTTTGAGGCTAGCCTAGTCTACACAGAGAACCCTGTCTCAGAAAAGGAAAAAGGAAGGAAGGAAGAAAGGAAGGAAGGAAGGGAGGGAGGGAGGAAAAGAAAAGAAAGGAAAGGAAAGGAAAGGAAAAGAGGGGGAAAAAGGAGGAGAGAAGGGAGAAGAAGGAAGAGAAGAAAATTAATAGAGTAAGACTGTGGGAAGCTGGAAGTTCTCGACTTTGCTTCTGCCCCTGCCCCTACCCCTGCCCCTGGTCCTGGCCCTGCCCCCACCCCTTTAAGATGGAAGCTTAGTATAACCACTGTTAAAAGCAAACTGGCAGTTTTTAACAGCTGCACGCGATCACTATGTAATCCAACAAAACCAAAGGCCGTATAAAAACAAAACAGCACTCCATATTTGTTCAAAGCTGGAAGCATGGCCCAGAAGATGGCTCACAGGGTAAAAGTACTTGGCACACAAGCCCAATAACCTGAGTTTGATTCTCCAGAACTCTCAGTAGAGGCTCACAGTGGAGGAAGAGATACAGTCTCCAAAAAAGCACCATTGTAAGCGCATGCCCACCCTCACACACACATTCTTCATCATCATCATCATCATCATCATCATCATCATCATCATCATCATCATCTAGAATCAACCAAACATGTAGCAACTGGTAAGTGAATGAACAAAATTTAGTGCATTTACCACACAATGAGGTAGAACTCAGCAATTTAAAAGAACAAAGGTGAAGGATATAGCTTGGTGGTAGACTGATTGCTTAGTGTATGTGTAAGGTCTGGGTTCAGTCAGTCACAGCAAAATAAAAAATAAAAAATAAAAAAGTAAACCTACAGAAACACATTGGTAATAGGCATTAAAAAGTAAATTAGTTTAAAATACATTCTTCTAAGTGAGAAATGATTTCATTCATATATATGTATATATACATATATATAAACCTAGGTTATATATGTGTGTGTATATATATATATACATATATATACGTGTGTGTGTGTGTGTGTGTGTGTGTGTGTGTGTGTGTGTGTGTGTAGAAAAGGCAGTTCCACGGTGACAGAGGAAACAGTTGGAACAGTTGCCCTAGGGTAGAGGTAGGTCTTGGACCCATAGGAAGGGTGAATATCATATCTTCTGACGTGGTGGTACTTTCCCACCTGACTGTTGGTGGTGGTAAGATGGTACAGAAGGGTGAAGTTTATGGAATATAAAATATGCCTCGAAAGTTGTTTTTAAATTATACTGAGAATAGTTAGTAGACGAAGTCCTACAGGCAAACCAGGTGTGTACATACTGTGTCCCCCAGTGAGCTCACTGCTTTCCTAAATCCAAGGAGCTGCTGTGGGACAGAGAGAGAGATAAGCTAGGTGGACTCTGTGCTTGGAGGGCAGGCTTGGCCCTTTTCCAGTCAGGTTGATGTGAAGATAATGAAGAATGTTCAGTGGTTCTCACTCTACATCTGGAATTTGAGACACAGAAAAGACCGAGTATCCAAGACCCCCGGAGTGTTGCCTGCACAGAGGCAGCCACTGAGTGGGGTATGACCTCCTTTTACTGTATAATTTTTGATGCTGTCTTTGATAGCCACACTTCATGCTAGTGAAGGTAAGAGGTCGAGAGTAGTTCAAATGGTTAGGTGAGTGGGGTTTTTCCTAACATAGTTTCTGAACGCTGTTCCTGGTAGAATTTTAGGCTTACAATTGACTCTCCATGTTGGTAGAGTCTTTCCCTACCATGTCAACCAATCAAGAATCATAAATATTTGGGGGGAAATCTACAATGGTTCTAAATCCGCACAAACTTTCTTCCTGTCTTTATTCCCTTCGGATACAATGCAACTATTCACACAGTTCTTACACATTTTCAATGTCGTACTGGCCCCTAGAAAGGGGCTGGAGGATGCAGCTCAGCGGGTAGAGTGCTTTCCTGGCACGCATGAAGCCTGGTACTCACTTGTCAGCACTGCACAGCCAGGCACGGTGTGCCCTTCTGTAATCTCAGCACTCAGACCGGAGGCAAGAGGCCCGAGAAGCACACGTTCAAGGTCATCCCCTGCCACAAAGCAAATTTAAGGCTACCCTGGGCTACGTGAGATCTTGTCCCAAAAAGAGGAGGGAGAATCATCATTGCCAACAAGTCAGGGTCTGTGAGAACTAAAAATCCATGACTGACTAAATAGTCTGTTTTTGCAGGACGGCTCCTGACACTAACGTTAGAGGTGTTTTCTCTGTGTCATCTCTGAAGGAATATCATGCACTAAGCATAAGGTGTAGTATTTTCTTACTACCCAGTGACAAGTTCATCAAGCCCCTGGGAACAGGGCTGGCTGGGGGCTGCTACCACTAGTAAGAGCTGAGCAGCCGCACCCGACAGAGTGCAAGGGTCAGTTGTCATCTCAAGAAATTAGAGAGATGCTTCCAATTTGCATTTCAAAATGGAAAATCTATCCCAAGTGTGAATAACCCAGAAGTGGTTTGAGTACATTAGCATAGAAATTATATTTTTATGTTTCTTGTCATCTGTTGGTTTTCCTTTTTGAAAAGACTTAGGAAGAATCTGATAGCAGGACCAAAATCTAGTTAGGGTCTGAGAATTTCAAGCTATTTTCTAATATGCCATCAATACCAGGTTGTGGAAGAATGTGGTTGTGAAAACAATGGGAAGTGGTTAGGTACTTAACCTTTTTTTTTTAACTTTAAAGTTTACTTATAATTATGACTCCTAGGGAGATGGCTGGGCAAATGTGAGGGTCTGATTTCCAATCCCCAGCACCTACATAAATGTCAGGTGGGCGTGGCAGATCGGTGTCACATCAACAATCAGAAGGTAGAGGACAGATGGAGAAAGCTAGTTAGATAGAGGATCCATTTCAGTGAGCTCTGGATCCCTTTGAGAAACCCTGCATCTTGAGAGGTATCAAGTACCCCAGAGCTTTCTTTCAGAAGGCCCTGCTGCCATACGTGAGTATAGTGACTTTATGACTCTTGGGAGAACCAAAACTCACAGTTCACATTGAACTCATGGTTTGCTTTAAACACACACACACACACACACACACACACATACACACTCAAATAAAACCTTCACAATAGACTGTCCATCACTGAGCAGGCATAGTACTGAAGGGTGAAGCAGGGGGATTATAAACTGGAGGCCAGCCTGGACTACCTGAGACCCTATGACAGATTTCCTTTTTACATTAAGGAGCCAATTTAATCCATCTACTTGGTATGTTTCTTTTTCTTTTATTTTTATTTTTATTTTATTTGTATGAGAACTTTTCCTTATATTAACCGTATGTGTTTCTGGTGCCCAAGAAGGCCACAAGAGGGCACTGGATCCCCTTGGGCTAGAACTATAGATGGTTGTGAACCACCATTTGAATGATTAGAATAGAACCCAGGGTCCTCTGCAAGAACAGCGGGTGCTGCTCTTAACCCCTGAGCCATCTCTCCAGTCCTCCATCCTGGCCTCACCTCACTTTGAGAAGCCAAAAGTCAGCTGTTAATATGGACCAGAGACTATCCACATCCACCATCACTGGGGCAGTTGCTTAGCTCTCAAAAGTACAGAATGCCAAGAGCTTTACCAATTATGTTCTGTTTTGTGATTGGTGACTGCCATTGATTGTTGACTAATGGTTTTTCATTCGGGTGAGCTTTGTGGGCAGTAAGGAGGTTCTGTACCTTGCAAAATTAGTGAGAGCCAAATCGCCTCGCTTTGCATCATGCTGAACCATAGACACGCATAACAGTGCAGAGCTTGAACATCTACACCAAAAGCACCCCTGCCTTCCTCACTTCTGTCTTGCCATTTCTTTTGGCTTCCTACTTTGTAAAGTATCCTGACCTGTGTTTTCTTGTCCCTCGTTCCAACCTTAGGAGTTCTTTGACCATGTGAAGAAGCTGTGGGACGACGAGGGAGTGAAGGCCTGCTTTGAGAGATCCAACGAGTACCAGCTGATTGACTGTGCGCAATAGTAAGTTGCTTCCCAGGCCAGGCCTCTCTGAAGCCTGATTGCATTCTTAACTGTGCCCACTATAGCTCTGTCGTTTCCTAAAAGCAGGAATCAAGAGGAGCTTTGACTTCCCAAGTTAACTTTCCAAAGGAAGTTGTTTGGGCAACATTGTTTTGTTGAGGGTGCATTCAGTAACATTGTTTCACTGAAGGAGATGTGTTTGGTAACACTGTTTCACTGAAGAAGTGTTCAGTAACATTGTTGCATGGAAGAACCAGACTAAGGTCACTCTGTCCTTTTTTAAGTTCTTTTCATTTTTTTTTCCTTTCTGCACAGAGTTAAAGGCATATTTGTGAATTATAGTATACCTATATAAAGTCACTATCATATTTTCATTTTGAAGCAAGGATCAAATTAATTTTTTAATATCAAAATGTATAGAAATGGAAAGATGGCTTGGTGCCTAAAGAGCACTGGCTGCTCTTCCAGAGAACCTAAGCTCAGTTCCCAGAACTCACATGGCTGCTCACAACTGCCTGTAACTCCACCTCCAGAGGATCTGGTGCCCTCTGCTGGCTTTCTTGGGCACCTGCACTTTATGCACAGAGATATGCACACACATCTAATTTAAAATAAAATAAAGCCTGCTTCCTATTGTTTCCCAGACACATTTTAGAGTTCAGCATAATAAAGCTTACATTGGTGTCAGGCAGGTTCTTACTCCTTTTTCTGCTGTTTTGGAGTGAACTTGAACCAGCAGTGACTTCAGTGTGTTCTGATTGACTGATAGTGAAAATAAAAGCAGATTGATTATGACCCAGAAGTGAAAGTTGACCACACACTCCTGGTCATACAACTGCCCTGTAACTAGGGTACAGAGCTTCAACAATGAGTTTTGTTATTCTGATGTTTCCTGTGGGATGAATTTGTGGTTTTTTAAAAATATTTATTTATTATTTATGAGAACACTGTAGCTGTCTTCAGACACACCAAAAGGCATCAGATCTCATTACAGATGGTTGTGAGCCACCATGTGGTTGCTGAGAATTGAACTCAGGACCTCTGGAAGAGCAGTCAGTGCTCTTAACCACTGAGCCATCTCTCCAACCCAAAATGATGTTTTCATATTGTCTGAGATCAAGTACAGGCTAGTGTTGGATCTCACTCAGAGATTCCAGGTAGTTTTTTGTTTTGTTTTGTTTTGTTTTGTTTTGTTTTTTTGTGAAGAGGCTTAAACTATCTTCTCTGGAGCTTTTTGCGATAAATGAATGTGGTGTTGCGTTCCTTCAGAGATGGTTCTCAAGTAATAGGACAGCATTGGTTGATTCCCTTAAACAGTAAAAAAAATGTAAATTAATAATTCCTGTGTTTAGACCCCTTTTGTCCCCCGAGATACAGAACCAAGTGGTACATTCTAGCCTGGGGCCCAGATTCAACTATGAATCTGCTGGTCATTTCATGACCAATGGTGACATCAGCTACCTGTTTAAATGCCTTCTGGGATTTAGAATAACACCTCTCTATAGTTTCCTAGTTTAATGAGTTAATTCTAAGTGCACTGGAACTTTCTCTGTGAAGGTCAAACTCACAATAAAGGTGTTGTATGAGAAAAAATAAAAATAACGTTTTTCAGAATCATGACCAAGGCCTGACTCTTAAAGCATGTGGTAATCTTTGTGCTTATTACAAAGTTGAGGCAGGAAGCTCATGAGTCTGAGGTCTGCTTGTGTTATATAGCTTCTGTTAACCTACGTGCTAAAGAAGACATTGTCAGCATCTGGGATCTCCAGAGTAGCTCAAGATCACAATAAAATTCACATATGTTTGCACTGGAAGCTAGCGTGCGTCTTATGTCCGGTGTTGACACTCATTGTCACTTGAAGAGTTTAATTTTTTAAAGATTTATTTATTTGTTTTATGTAAGTACACAGTACACTGTAGCTGTCTTCAGACACAGCAGAAGAGGGCATCAGATCCCATTACACATTACAGATGATTGTGAGCCACCATGTGGTTGCCGGGAATTGAACTCAGGACCTCCGGAAGAGCAATCAGTTCCCTTAGCCACTGAGCCATCTCTCCAGCCCAAGAAATTTAATTTCTTAAACAACAAAAATGGAAACCTTACTCTTGAATCAGTGGAGTGGGGAGTTAATGATTTAGCGTCAAGTAGACTGTACAAAAATAAATCTTTTTTTTTTTTAAAGTAACACAAGTTTGGTCGTGAGCAAACCAAGAATCAGATGATATGATAGCTCTGCCACCACCCACTGTGTGAGACTTGGGATAAAGTATTTCAGTGGGGAGAAAAGACACCCAGTCCCATGGCGTTGGGATAGGACAAATAAGTTAGACACCCGAAACCCTCAGAATAGTGCCTTGCCATAAAGCTCCTGGCAAGTATTAATACTGCTAGTATGTGACTGGTACCCTGAGGCTCAAGGAGGTAGACAGAGGCATCCAGAATCACCGTTTCCCAGGAACAGATGCAACCATAGGAAGAGATTTCTGGTTTCCTTCTGTCCTTGAATACCTCAGAGAGCCCTGAATAGAAAGTGCCTCATGAATGAGGCGCCTGACCTCAGACAAAGATTCCCCTTCGGGCTTCTTAAGAATAAAGACCAACTTTCTTACCCTCAGACCTGGCCAAGTTCCAGGAAGCTGCCACCTTAGAGACTTGTGACCCCGACTCTTCATACCAACCCCTGTACTGTCTTATCCATCTTAACATGTGAGGATCATGTTGGCTCAATACCTTTGTATTGAATGATCTTGTTTTACTTCTATGCTCAGGTTCTGGGACTGAGGGAATGGAAAGTCCAGAGTGTTTTAAGTTGCTAAGTAAAAGCTAAAACAATGTAAGCTCTGACCATCTTCCATTCCTGTTACTTCATAAAAGAAAACACATACATGCATCACATTGGGCACGGTGTGACTGTGGTGCTATGCTGTTTTTTGACTAGTGAGCTTTGGCCTTCTCCAGGGAATGAGTCCTGTTCCCATTCGTGCACCCATGTCTCAGCTGGGCACCCCTGTGGAAGGGTAGTCTTTGCCATGAACATGCTCTGAAAGTGTGTATTACACGGCTCCATTACTGCACAAACAACATCAAGCATGCATGCTTATGCAGACCTGGACTGCACCCAGGCCACCAGGAAAATAGAGACACTTACAAATGTGTCCTAGCCTACTGTCCCTAGGCCTTTGATGACTAAGACAACTCAAGATTAAGTCAAACGCAAAAGAGAAGGGATGCAATCAAAAGACAACTTTAGGACTGGAAGATGGCTCAGAGGTTAAGAGTACTCCCTGGGGCTGGAGAGATGGCTCAGTGGTTAAGAGCACTGACTGCTCTTCCAGAGGTCCTGAGTTCAATTCCCAGAAACCACGTGGTGACTCATAATCATCCATAATGGGCTCTGATGCCCTCTTCTGGTGTGTCTGAAGACAGCTACAGTGTACTCATATACATAAAATAAACAAACAAATCTTTTTTTAAAAAATTAAAAAAAAAGAGTACTTCCTGCTCTTCCAGAAGACAGGAATGCAGTTCCCAGAACCCAGGTAGCTCACAACCACCTGTAACTACAGATCCAGGGGATCCAATGCCCTCTGTTGGCCTCAGCCAGCACCCAAACATACGTGGCATACAAAAAAATCATACACATACACACAAATTTTTTTATTTAATTTTTAGAAAGAGACAAGGTATACACACTGGGCATGTGAGGCAGCTGCTGTCAAACACAGTGTACGAGTTTACAATCCACTTTTTTCCCCACAAGTAAGAGGAACATACTCTGAAATTATAGTAGAAAGTCCAGTATAGGAAATACTGCACGGTCATTTCCTTATCAAGGATGATGGCTGCATGTGATTCATGTGCTGCTCTTTCATCTGACTGGCAGCCAAGTGTATGGTTCAGACCAGCATCACTACAAATGCTTGGAAAAGCACTGTGCCACATTCCAACAGCTGGGAAGACTGGGAAACAGGATAGTTCCTCTCCATATAGTCTTAGACACCATCATATGCTCAGTCCAGAGAATAATGAAGTCTCATGTGCAACATGGGATTGGAATGGAATTAACAAAGCAAGAGCCCCATATTCAATGTGCCACTGACTGGAAACACCAACCCTTGACTCCTCCACAAGTCCATACCACAGCCTGGATTCTCACACACCGCAGCTTACTCTTGCCGATCACCAGGATCTTGACGTAGTTTCTTTTCCCTCATCTAAATTGCTAGGAAAAGATCTGACTAATGTCTTGAGTGACTCTGAGTCACTGCGCTATGCTACTCGGCAGTTCTGCACTCTGAACTCCAGTGCTTGCTTAAAAGTCATCTTTCTATGCATAATTCTCAGAACCAACTAGAGAAGAGTTCCTTAGTGATGCTGAAATCTTGTTAGGGCCTTAGAAGACTGAGTGACCCACTAAGACCTAAGAAGACAGGCCTAGTGGTGCCAGCTCGAAATCCCAGCTACTCAGGAGGTAGAGACAAAAAGATAGCAAGTTCAAGGCCCTTTCGGGGCTAGTGCATAAGCCTGGGGCCAGGCAACTTGGTCAGATTAACGAAAACCTAACTCAAAACGAAACTATAATGAGGACTATGGCTTTAGTTCAGTGATTGACTAGCATGAATGAGGCCCTGTGTTTAATTTTCAGTAATGGAAGGGGGGAGTGAAAACATGAGAATCTATCAGTTCATAAAAGGCTTGCTCTATAGTTCCCAGATATTCACTCTTAGATATATGCCCAAGGTAAGTAAAACATACATCTATACACACAAGTGTTCGTGCAACCTTACCCATAATAGCCAAAATCAGAAGCAACCCAAGTGCCGATCAACAGATAGATGTGAAATGTCCTTGCAGTGGAATGTATTCAGCAGCAGGGGAGAAGGGCAGTACTAATGCATGGGTAGGAAATGGGCAGTCCTGAGAGACACCAAGCTAAGTGATGGAAGCCAAACCCAAATGGCCACAAAGAAATGAGCCATGCATAAAGAAGGCTCATGAATGACAACTCTGTAAAGGAAAGTGGCACTGGGGGTGAGGGGAGGAAACCAACTGAGTGAGAGTACTCAGAGTGAGTGGACTGTCTTAGCATGGCGTACACATGAGTTACTTTTGTGTTGCTACGATAAAATCCATAACAGAAACAACTTAAAGAAGAAAAGTTCTGTTTTGGCTCATGGTTTCAGCAGGACATAGTGGAACAGCACAGTCACCTCATGTCAGGTGAGGAGCAGAGACAGTAATACCAGTTTTCTATCGACTTTCTCCTTCTTCCAGTCCTTTCTGCACAGACCTCAGCCTGTAGGTTGTTGGAGCTACCAACTTTTAGGGTGGGTCAAGGTGCTCACATTTTATATACTTATACTATATAACATATACACATATACATCTCAAAAAGAAAGATGACAAGAGGATGGTAACATGCAATGCAGAAAAAAAATGTTGTAAAGGGGGGAGGACTAGAAAAATGGCTCCATGGTTAAGATCTCTCATTGCTCTTCCAGAGGACCCAGGTTCAATTCCCAGCACCCATGTGGCAGCTCACAACGGTCTGTAACTTCAGGATCTGACACCTTCACACAAATGTGCCTACAAAACACAATTACAATGAGAGAAAAAAATTAATTATTAAATATGTTTTTTTAAAGTGCCGGGTACATGGTGATCGTGGCTGGCTGTGTGTAGGCAGTCATCATGCAGGCCCGGTGACAACAGACTGCAGCCTCTTCCTGCAGCCCTCCATGCGTCAGTGATTCATGCATGTGTCTTTGCAAGGCCTGAGTCTTGATACTCAGCCAACCAGCAGACTCTGCCCCAGAAGCACCCTAGAAGCTGAAATACATAAACAGCGGGAGACACCTCTGAAAGGCAGCATACGGATAACGTAAACACTTGGAGGCTACTAAGATCTACTTTATGCTGTTTGACACACAAGAAGTCGAAATTTCCTCAGGCCATGTCTAGAAGAAGTAGGATTTCTCCAAAGCTGTCTTTGAGTTAGTTTTGACACAGCTGCACTTTGGGGAAGGCCCTGAGCAGAGGCTTTCACTTTGGGATAATAGGTACATTGGCTACTCTTAAGTTTATTTCTTCCTAGTTTCATCTCCTCCACCTTTCCTTTTGCAGAGCAAATTCCAGATGGAGTGAAGAGAGTGTCCAGCTCAGGCCACCTCAATGTGTCCCTCTAGCCAGTGACAGAAAATCACTCATCTAAGTCCATAGTCACATCTGTGTCCCTTGAGCAGGAACTGCTGTTTCCAGCAATAATCCATGCGTACCTGGGAATGGGAAGAGTGGGAATCGGCATCCCCACTGGGCTTGAAACGTTCCACTCTGCTACAAATGTCTTTTAGCACTAAGCAAACTGCAAATTACCAGAGATTATATTTTATCCCAAGTTCCCTAGTTCCTGCTATAAAAATTTAAACACAGTCTACCGAATTATCCCCCCAAATGCATTTCCTCTAAGGCCTCATAATAAGTGATTAAGTAACCATGGAAACGGCTATTTTAGGAGAGAGAAAATTGAGTCTTTGGAAGATCTCTATAAAATCAGACTTCACTTAATGTAACTTGCAACGCCATCCAGTGTGAGCTCCTGTGCTCTGTACCAACACATAAGCTCATTTAGAAACACACCCATTTCAACAATTGGCTTGGGAAGACTCTTAAAATATCAAAGAAAAAGAAAAAAGGGTACTCAGGCTGAAGAGTGAGGAAATTCTTGTCCTTCAGTTCAAGGTCTGTCTTTCCTCAGCAACCAACAGTTTCCCCAGCCCCACCTACCATCTCTGATTCTGACTTCAACTGTGCAGCTTCCAAACCCTGGGAATATTAAGCTTTTAGAATAATCTAGAAAGTATTGGCACTTACGTAATTTCAACTTCAAAACTGGTCTTTTGTGGGTAATTTTAAGATAAAAGAAAAAAAAATAATTTAGAAGACATATACTACACTACACCCTTGAAGTCATCAAAAATATAACCGTCACCAGAATGGATACACATATTATTTTTAACTATCCTTTTCAACTTCTTTGTTAGATACATTTCTTTTCAGATTTATCTGAAAAACTGGAACTGTCCCTCCCTACTTATGGGCAAGTTGTTTTTTCCTTCTTCCTTCCTTCTCTCCTTCCTTCCCTTCCTTCCTTCCTCCCTCCATTCCTTCTTTCTTTCTTTCTCTTTTGCGGTGGAAGACAACTGCATGGTAGAGGAAATACATATAGGTAGAGGGAATAGAAACCTGAGCAAAAGTCTCTCAGCCCTGCCCCACCCCCACCATTTCTTCCATCACTGCTTGGAAATGTCTGCCTTATAGGATACCAAAAAACCCAAAACTTTAACAAATTTATTTTTTCTTTTAGTTTTGTGTGGGCCTATGTGTAATGTGTAGAAGTGTGTTCACATTTATAAGCATAAGTGTGGGCATGCTTACAAGTCCCCTAGTTCCCTAGTTCCTGGTGGGAACACGTACAGCCAGAGGACAAGCCTTGGGCGTCAGCTCCTGCCTTCCACCTTTTAGCCTCCCAGCCTTCTCCCGTCTCTGAGTACAACCCCTAGAATTACAGACAGGTGTACTCACTACCTCGTCAGACTCCCTATCTGTTCCGAAGGCCAGAGCTCGGGCCTCACATTTGCATGGCAAGACTTTTACCTTCTGTGCAGTCGGCCCAGCCTACAGGAACCCATCTTTCAGACTGCTTTCTTCAATGTGAAATTTCCAAAGAGCAGCTAGCTTCCTTACACTCTGAACCCTGTTCTAAGCACTCTAATTGCATTACTGGAGGGAGGGAAAGTACTTCCATAAGGTATCATTACATTTCTATTGTCCCAGAGGCAGTGAATACTTCTATTGTAAAGGAGGCCTGGTAGTACAACCTCATTCTTTTTTATTTTATGGTACTAGGGATTAGACTCTGCCTTATCCATGCTAAATCCACTCCCTACCACTTAGCTGCCATTAGCCCTCCCCCACATCCCAGAAGGCTTCATTTTTATTATTCCTGAATAACATTTCATTCTATGGATATAGTGTACTTTGTCTAATCATTCGCCAGTTGCTGGACACTGTGGTTGTTCTATTGTTTGAAGGACAATGAAGGACTGCTATCCTGTAAGCAGACGTTGTGCCTTTAACTAGGTTAGAGTTATAGGAACGTTACTTTTGTATATATGGACGTGGTGGGCTAAGATAGTGGGGAAGAAAAGAAAAGGCTGACCTATGATACAAACCGCCATTCAGTTAAAAATGTATAGACTGCCACTGATGTGCTGGGTCACATTCTGGGCTGTGATGAAACGGCTAAAAAGTACTAGCCGGACTCAATTTGTTTTAAAAGATAACTTAAACTAGAGAGCAAAAAAAAAAAAAAAAAAAAAAAAAAAAAAAAAAAAAAACTGGGCAGGAGATAGGAGAGAGGTTTAGGGAGAGTTGGAGGGGGAATAGGTAGGATAATTATATGTTGTGTATATGTATGAAAATCTCAAAAACTAAAATATTATTGTTACTTCTACTCCCGGTAATTTCAAGTCAGGAGTTAACACACCTAGGTGATAGTCCATCCGTGTGGAAAAGAACTTGTGGAACGTAGATATATTCGTTCATCTCTTCATTACACAAAAGGGATGGAGTATCTGCACACCACAGTGGTTTGTCCTAAGGAGAGGAGATTGTGCAACTGAATGGAGACCAGCTGCACACCCTAGGGAGAGGTGTTATGAGGGGTTCCTTGCCAGCATCTTTTAGAGATTTCAAGACATGCTTTCATTGCATGCCTTTCCCTAATTCAACCACAGGGGTCCCTAACTTCAGTCTACTGGTTGGGTTTAAGTATCTGCATCCATCTCAGACAGCTTGCTTGTTGGGCCTCTCAGAGGACAGCCATGCTAGGATCCTGTCTATAAGCACACCATAGCATCAGAAATAGTGTCAGGCCTTTGAGATAGATCCCAAGTTCACTGAAAGAAGCTAAGGAGGAGGGCGACCCCATAGGAAAACCAGCAGTCTCAACTAACCCAGACCCCTGAGATCTCTCAGACACTGAGCCACCAACCAGGCAGCTTACATGAGCTGGTTTGAGCCCTCCATCCCCACCCGGACAGGCCAGCAAAGGACCGCCTGGTCTGGCCTCAGTTAGAGGAGGTGTGGCTCGAGAGACTTGAGGTCTCAATAAGAGGGGAGGCCTGGCAGGGATGGGGGAAACACATATTTAACCATGTTTCAGATCTCTTAGATCTTTTAGTATGAAGTTAACATTGATGATTAGTTTTCCACTCTGGTGTGACCTGAACAGATGTGGCTGCTGCCCCTTGGATACTGGCTCAGGCAGCTTGTTCTGGGTCCCACAAACATCAAACTTTGTAACCACTGAAGTTCCTTATGTAGCCATAGAATGGAGGGAGTGTTTGCACAGAACAGGTGCACACCCTCCTGGGTACTAAATCCTCCCCAGATGGCTCATGCTGTCCATTGGGTAGGAGTGCTTTGTGAGTGGTTACAATGGAATATTACAGGACGAAGACAAGAGAAACCTGTGCACGTTAATCACTGACGCCACTCTTTATTTTTATTATTATTATTATTATTATTATTATTATTATTATTATTAAATACTGTCACTCCACAGTTGGCTTAAGCACACGTGGAGAATTTGAGGATAAAGAAAAGATGCCCGTTTCCCTCCAGAAGTATGCACTTACTTCTCAGGGTCCTGGGAAGTCTTCCAGGAGATGGGAGCTTCTGGGAAGTGAAACTGTAATACACACAGTCCTGGGCTGACAACAAGAACAGAACAGTAACCTTCCAAGGTGCCAGAGCCGATAAAAAACTGTGGCCACCGCTTCCTGATTTCAGTTTGGGTTAGTGTTAACAGAAATTCAATTACTTTTCAGTTCTTTTTTTTTTTTTTTTTTTTTTCACCCTAATCACTTCTGCAAACTTTCTTCATGTACTGTGACTTACTGGTGAATGATGCTTTTGGCACATTGGTGTAGGCGTAAGGGGAGAGGGATTTTGCTTCTTCTTCTTCTTTTTTTTTTTTTTTTTTTTTTTTTTTCTGGACTTTGCTTGCGTTAAGCAACGCTACACTGAGCTCTACCCCCATTAACTAGCTGGGGACTGGGATTCATGTATTTCTTCAGAACACTTCACTAATCTCTTCCTGGATGTTCCCAGAGAGAAATGGCCAGATTTCTGCCTCCCTCTCTAAGTTCATTGAGAATGTTTGTCCAGCACCCCTGAGCCCTTCCATGAAAAGAAACTCCAGGGGAAATTAAATGTTCCACTTAAGAGATCACAAATTGTCCTTGTCCCCTGTGGTGCTCACCTAGCCTGGAGCTCAGTAAATATTTGTGGAAGACCGACGTGGACCAGCATGTCAATTACTGGAAAGCAATTGAACTTTCGTTACACTAACCCAAACTGCAAAATGGAATCAGTAAATATTTGTGGACTACAAGTGTGGACGAGAAGATTCCAGCACAGCTCTACCAATCTTCATAAGAAGACACGCATTACATTTTAAATGCCCCCCCCACCCAGTGTGCCCAACTGGCTATGCAGGAAAGAGCACATGCCATTCTAAACAGACCATGGAGACCACCTTGAGCAGAATGTAAGAATGGCTTGCTGGATGCAGACATCAATAAGAGCATCCTCAGAGACAACTACTGAGACTCTGACTCAGACACCTGGGTGGACAATGGTTTGTGTATATGGGGATGCGGACATAATAAAACGGGGATCTGTAACTTGGTGGCCTTACGCCACCTCTATGAACTCTAGAGAGATTCACTCTACCACCCCTGCTGCTTCTGTCCCAGATGGATACAACCGCCCCCACGTGTTGTTTTCACTCACTTCCCCTTGGCGTGTTGTTGCCAAGCCTAGACACACACATCCCAACTCTGTGGTGGATTTTATGTTTTCCACCACTACACCCTTTGAACTCAATTAAGTAGCCACATCAAAGAACACTCCAAACTACTCTGATCCAATGGGTATCACATAATCTGCTAATCTTTATAAGTCAAATGATCTTGTACAATTCTATCCCTTATAAAACATTCATAACAACCTTATTTATGAAGAGATGCACCGAGAGAAACATAAACATCCACCTCCATCTTTATTTCTCCCGGAATCCTCCCTCTCAATCTCCACCTCCTGCCTCCTCTTCCACTCTTAGATCTTTCTCAGCCTATCTCTTTATTGTTCAACCATGTATCGCCTTAAACCTACAGAGTCTCTTTAAATTAGAGTTGCCAAGTGGTCTTATTTCACAAATCATATACTGCCAACGATAATAAAACTGCTGTGTGGCAGTTTTATTCGGGAGCAGAATAAAAACTCAGCTGCACAAGTGTGTGCTTAGGAATTTTTTGCTGTAGATCATGTTGAGCTACGGTGTATCCATGGGAGAGAAGAAGCAGGACCTGGGGTACTTAAAAAGAGGAGAGCATCTGCCAAGGGCAGAGTCAGGCTTTTCTTCCTGTGCCAAGATGCTATCTCTGAGTAGATGGTTCCTGGGCTCCACCCACCCAGGGAAGTGACCCAGCTGTGGTTCGCCTACATTAACCTTGCACTTGGTTCCACTCCTCGGTCTTCTCAAGGGGACTATTGCTCAGCCAATTCATATTTCTAGGATGAGCAATGGCCATTTGTTTTGTTAGTTTTGTGTTTGGGTTTTTCAGAATGAGTTTCACTGAGAAGCTAGCTCAGCCTAGCTTGGAATTTTATATCTTCCAGCCTCAGCCTTCCTTGTGCTGGCATTACGGGTGGACACCACTGTACCTAGTTTGTTTGTTTGTTTGCTTTTGCTTGTTGCAGTGCTGGGAATCAAATCTAAGGTCCTATGGATGATAAGCAAGCATTGCCACACTGAGGTACATCCTCAGCTCCGAGATTTCTTTGTTCTTGTTATCTACATTGGATTGATCTGTTACTGTCTCCGGGTTATTTAGGGAATCTGATGTCAACACTTAACCAGAGGTTTGGTCTCTGCCCAGTTACTTAGCTCCCTATGCCTAGGTTTCCTTGCCTGCAAACTGGAGCTATTAATAGAGTCTCCCTACGCCCGTGTGAAGATAAAATGAATTTATTTATGGAAAGTGCAGTTACGAATTTAATAAGTAATGGTTGTCATTAGCTCCATCTGTCAGAGTTTCGATGATTGTATTCCAAACTGTCCCACGTAATCAAAATCTGTTACAAGGAAAGCTATTGGCTAGGGTGTAGCTCAGTTTAGAGTGTTTGTGTAGTATTCATGAAGCCCTAGGTTCCATCACCATGAGTTGGGGGGAGAAAAGAGAAAGGGAAAGAGTGCAGGAGGAGGAAAGGGAGTTAGGGATCCTTGTTGTAAACTTCAAGAAAGACAGGGACCTAAAGGGGAGGAGCTAGTAGGTTGAGGTGAGCAGAGGAGCTCAGAACACCCTCTCTTCTCACTTTTGATACATTAATATCTGACATTAATAGAAAAGCTTCCCTTGGAGGTTGAGCTTTGCTGGGGACAGGAGCTAAGTGTTAAGCTTACTGTATAGGATAATGTCCCAACTCCTCTGTCACACTTCTGGGCCATAAAACTTTCTTAGACACACTGCCTATACCCACTTGAGTTGAGACAGCAAAACAGCCCTCTATTATCCGGTAGTTAAGGTAGTTAACACCGTAACAGATGTGAACCAGACATATGTCCTGTGCTATGGTAACCTTACAGCATCCAGCTGCCCCACAGTAGAGAGCCTTGGAAGGCTCAGCGGGGGATGGGGACCTCAGTTGGAACAAGCATGAGGAAGGAGTCCCTTGTCCTCAATCTCTACTTTGGTCAGGTGACACAAATCTTAAACAATTCCCATTATGCAGTCTGGTTTGATGGGCCCAGAAACAAAAATCTACCCTATAGAGGAGGGTAGCCATGTTCCGTCTCAGACAACACTGCTATAAATAAGAACTATGTTCTGAAGAAACGCCTGTGGCAAGGGCACACTTGAGTGATACAGGACCCTGGACTAAAATAATCTCTAAACAGAATTTGCTCACTTAGTATCTTCTAGCTAACTCCTGAGGGCAGTGGGCCTTCTGCGGTAGTGTTAGGGCTGTGTGGGAGGAATGTTTGTAAAGGAAAGCGACAGCACACATCGCTGCCACAGAAAGCCTACATTTCTTTTTAAAGCACCAAACAGGCTTGATGTGCGCCAGCGTGTGGGTCTCTGCACCTCACCATTCACTCCTGCATAATCCAAAACGGCAGATAACCTGTCAGAATTCAATGTGAGCAAAGCTCCCTGGATATTTATAAAACACTAGAAAGATAAATTCGCGCCAGCAAAAGATGGGTCTTTTCGTTGCTCAGAAACGGGAGGGTTTGGGATGGCAAACGCCAGCCAGCTCTCCTGTAAACTGAGCAACCAGCTCAGTTAGATCAGGAAGGAGGAGGCATCTGAGCTCCTACACAGACTGCAAGCAAAGACTGAGAAGCAGGCCCTGGACAGCTGTTGTCTTCGGGGAATAGATTCGGATTACCTGAGAAAGCAGAGGTTACCCTAATGCATAAAGAATGCTGGGGCTGGGGATGTTGAAGGTTAGCTGCTTTGCAGCATTTTGGCGCTGCACTCAAACACCCCTCCAAAGCTGGCCAAGTTTGGAGCCTGGGTATTTTTAACATGCATGTCTGGACGCATTCCGTCTTCTTCGGTAGCTACACTCCCAAACAAAAGTTCTGTGAATTCGCTCCTAGTTTAGCTGCTTTAGAAACTAAGCCTGACAGCACAAAAGCCAGCCTCAGGGTAGGTAAACAGGCGCCTAGGTGGGCGGGGCCCGGCGCTGTCCGTCACTCGGGCACCGCCCTAAGGCACCGCCCCATCATCAATTCGCCCCGGCGCAGAGTTTGACGTCACTGTCTGCGCCGCGCGACGTACATACAGGAAGTGAGACCAAAACAAAGGAGCGCCGGCCGGGAGCGGACCTCTTTGCGCCGGTGTCTCTGCTGCTTCGCCCCGGCCCACCCCACAGAAGCCGCACGATCTTGTCCAGCATGGAGAAACATCTGTTCAACCTGAAGTTCGCGGCCAAAGAACTGAACAGGAGCGCCAAAAAATGCGACAAGGAAGAAAAGGCCGAAAAGGCCAAAATTAAAAAGGCCATTCAGAAGGGCAACATGGAAGTTGCGAGGATACACGCGGAGAATGCCATCCGCCAGAAGAATCAAGCGGTGAACTTCTTGAGAATGAGTGCACGAGTGGATGCGGTGGCTGCCAGAGTCCAGACTGCAGTGACTATGGGCAAAGTGACCAAGTCCATGGCGGGTGTGGTTAAGTCGATGGACGCGACGTTGAAAACTATGAATCTGGAGAAGATCTCTGCTTTGATGGACAAATTCGAACACCAGTTTGAGACCCTGGACGTCCAGACGCAGCAAATGGAAGACACGATGAGTAGCACGACGACGCTGACCACTCCCCAGAGTCAAGTGGACATGCTGCTCCAGGAAATGGCAGATGAGGCGGGCCTCGATCTCAACATGGAGCTGCCTCAGGGCCAGACCGGCTCCGTGGGAACGAGCGTGGCTTCGGCTGAGCAAGATGAACTGTCCCAGAGACTGGCCCGCCTTCGGGACCAAGTCTGACGGCGGAACCGGTCCGAGATTTCCTTTTGACGTGCTCTCTATGTCTTAGAGAGATGTCTTAAAATTGTGCCAGAATGCCGAACAGTCTTCTAAGAACCTACAGCCCTCTCCAGATAACGCTAAGAAATTCCAGTTTTTTTCTCCACTTCTAACTGGATTTTAAAACTCTTTATAGCTTATGATGATGTGTATTTTTATAGCTGCCTTTTAACAGAACTGGTTCACTTGCTCTACATAAATCTAGAAAAAAATCGGCAGAACTCTAGCCCTCTTGTATTCCGTTTTCACTTAGAATTATCAGATTAAAGTTATTTTTAGTGTGGTTGATGGTACATAGACTGACAAGCGGTGCACAAAAATGAAAGGAGGAGGAATGGGTACTTAGTTTAGTAACAAATATGTAAACACTTTGTTCAACTTATTCGGGGGGGAAATACCCTTTCTGTATATCATTGGGTTTTCTTTGTTTTTGCTGTCAAAGAATGACTGCAAATTGACTATTTATTCTCATAACTTATACTAAAGTTATCTTAGAAGATCATTGCAAAATACTCTATACATTCTGTTAGTTCATGTAATAATGGAGTTTGTGTAACTGGGAAAATATGCCAAGTAACTTCATTTATTATTAGAAAAAAATATTTTTTTGTTTATATTCTCTTTACCAAGCATTAAGACTTAAGATAATTTCTAATTAAGATAATCTCTAGTTGTTTTCTAATGAAAGTCAACTTCTGATCAAAGTTATGTTCATTAGCAGGTCAGTCCTATTAAGTGCCAAACATTGCCAAAGAACCGCTGATTTGGTCTGGTTAAGCCCTGGGACTATGTAATTAATAGGTTTTGTTTTCATTTAATAGCCAAAAATACAAATAAAACTAGAACAGCATTTTTAAGTTCTATTTGTATGTATTACTTTGTCTTAAAGCAACAGCTCTTTTAAAACCTCAAAAAGCATAACTTAGTGCTATAGATATACAAAATTTAAATGGACATTTAGCCAGCTAGAAGTCTAGAACAAAGGAATGAGTTGGGATTACAAAGAGAGAGGCTGAAAGCTACCAGCTGCAGCTACCTTCCTTGATAGCTTCTGGTATAAAGCAAAGCAACTTCCACTTTCTTCTTTCCTCAAGCCACAAAGAACAACTTGTGTTTGCTTGGCACATATATTAACCTAAGTTAAATACTTACAAAGTTCATTTTATTTAATTTCCCCTTTTCCTGAGATTCTTTTTCCATTAAGAGAATTCCAGTGTTTCAGAAAAGATAGAGCCTCTGTAAAACACTTTTAAAAATTCATTATTATAGTATGGTTCCCAGGTGCGTGAGTGTTTAATGAAAAAAGTGTAAGTGTACACAGATGACTACTGATTTTTAGAGTAAAGGAATGTGTGTGTGTGTGCTTGCACACTGATAACAGCTTTAAAAACTAGCTCAGTATTAACTCCTTGGTAAATTTTATACTGCAAGAATTTTCATCAAATTATATTTTGTGAAATTCAAGAATGCTATATATGCTTAAAATTTCTTAAAATATGTTCATTTCATATATGAATGTACATTTATATGATTCATAAACTATTTTCAAAAGTACTACAGGCCCATTAATTATTTCCTCACTTTTGGAATGAATGCAGTTTTGAATTTTAAATCATGAAAGCTGGATAAGTATATTTTTAAATGGCATATTATTACATGTGAGTATGGATCTCAGCATAAAACCAGAAGGGATGCTACATCCATGAGACCCAGCACCACAGGGTGGGGTGGGTAACTATTAAGATATTTGATAAAGAAGAACTCAGGATAGATTTGGTTCAAAAGTTGTCCTCAGTCCTGGATTCTTATCTGGGTAGCATTGCATTTTCTTTTATATCCCTGGGAGCCTTCTGTTCTTAATCTGAGTGTTTCTTCGTGGACACAGGTTTTTTTTTTTTTTTTTTTTTCTTCTAAACTGGGTTTTAGGATTATTGGGAGGAAAAACAGACTGACTGGTGGGCAAACTCAACTTTCCTATATTTATTTTAGTGCAAGGCCCAGATGTATGTTGTCAGAGAATATTCTAACCAACCAAACTGTTATTCCTACTGCCTTTGATTTGATTTGGCGTGGGGCGGGGGGTGGGAGATCTACTGTGGTGACCTTATTAACCCAGTCTATATGTAATCAGTGAAGGATTTCCCTGCAATAGATAACAACATTCTTCTGGGGGCATTTGTTTTCAAAACAGCTCAAAACTACCAGCAAAACCTGCAATGCAAGGGGCATTAAACAAACTGGTGAATAGGCTTATTTCTTCCACTGCCTAGTCTAGTAAGCTGTCTGGCCAGTCTCCCTGAGTTTATTTTCTATAATTACTTTGTCAGGCTATAGGGAGCGGATCCAGACAGAATCTGGTCAAACAGTAGGCTCCTGGCAATGTCTCAGAGATTCATGCTATGCATGTACTCAAGTGTTCCCTGATGACCACAGGCAGACAGGTAAGGCCAGTACAGCAAGCTCAGGCCAGAGTCCTGATACTTTCTGACCACATGGATATTTTTATTCTTCAGTACTTTTATGGTTTGCAGGGAAGTATGATTCAGAGGAAAATGTTTACTTTCCTTAATAGTTAATGGCTTGCTTTTTTTTTCTGCAAATAAATTTTCCAGCGTATCATTACAAAGGATAGCTAACAGCCTGGTCCCAGTTTGTCCCCACTTCTTGAGCATCTTCATAGCCACAGGCTTTTTAAGTTGTTCTGGTTAAAACACTGCTGTAAGCATACATACCTTCAGCTGTAACAGGAAATACTGGAAAATAGCAAAGCCGATGAGTCAGGTGGGGAGTGGAGGCTTTGCTTCTTTTATGTGCTGGAGTTTTGACCCAGACTTCCTGAGCTTGACATGAGCATGTACCCCTGAGCTATATCTCCAGCCTTTCTTCCTTTCCATTTGTATTTTGAGACATAATCTCATTAATTTTCAAAGCTGGTCTTTAACCCACTTTGTAGATCAGGCGAACCTTGAACTTGGAATTTCTTTTCTTTTTTTACGGTTGAAGTGCTTTTGTGGTTTTTCAGCTCTGTGTAGCATTCTGAACTACAAAGGGACAGTATCACATGTCCCCGTGTTTTCTGCTTCATATGTCACATCCCAATAAAAGAGAATATTACAACTCTGGAAAAAATTTTAAATCCTCTGTCCCATTAGTTACAAGCTCCAATTTCATATAAGTACTTCTGCGGGTTGCTGGGAACTAGTCCAAGGGTCAGAACTGGACAGAATTTTGGAAACCACCTTGGAAGAACAGTGGGAAGATGGAGGCGTCTTTGCCTCCTTTGCCTCTTCCCTTGGCATCTTAGTCTCACAACTGGAACAGGCTTCAGGAAGGTTCCTACCTCTTCCCTCCCACCACTTCCTCTGGAAGGCGGTGTTGAATTATATCCCTCATATGTACTCTCTGTCAGCCATTTCTCACCCTTTCTACTTGCAATAATTACCATCCAAGTATATTATATTCACCCACCTGCCTCCACCCTGCGTGCACCCTGCTTTAAATTGATTGCTTCCTCAACTGACTCTAGCCAGCTTCTTAGTTCATCTTTAGTTCCCTCCAGCCCTCCTTGTCAGGCCCTGCTCATTGTCTCTCTTGGTTGAAGAAGTGAGTGCATGTTCCTTCCATGGGTGTTACCTGAAGGCTGGACACTGCACTAAGTGCCGGGGACTTTGGAGTCCTACACTCTGGGTCCCTCCCAGGACCTGGAAAACCAGGCCTCATGGGAACAATGGGTGCTGTCTGAAACAGGCTCTGAACCTCAGAGAGGACAGGGAGGTGGCCTGCTACCTAGAACCAGGAAAGATGGCAGCATGCTGATTCACCTGCCACACCCTACACAGGTCTGGTCATCCTGCCCTTGAAATTACAGAGAGTC
The DNA here is from genome assembly GCF_963924665.1 of Micromys minutus. Classification (NCBI taxonomy): domain Eukaryota; kingdom Metazoa; phylum Chordata; class Mammalia; order Rodentia; family Muridae; genus Micromys; species Micromys minutus. The sequence continues at coordinate 52,225,652 of NC_137977.1, forward strand.
GCTGCTAGGCATGTCTAATGAACTCTGCAGATACTCTTACACTTGCACACACTCACACTCATACTTCCACACCCTCACACCATTGCTCACACTGATATCCTCTTGTCCACACACTCACATTCTCACAAACACAGGCAAGCATAAATGCAACATACAGTCAAACTCAGAGACTTTCACATATATACTGGTTTGGGGTTCTTAGAGGAAATCTTGTTGCTTTCTGTTTTATAGTAACATTTCAGCTCCTTTTCCTACCAGTTTGGCCTTGAAAATGTCTATTATTCCCCTCTGAGTTTCAGAGAAGCTACCAACTAACAACCTTCCAGGACTGGGGAAGAGGGAAGAGAAAGAAAAACAGGTGAAAGGACAGACCCAAAAAGTCACACAGAATGCAGGCCTTGGCGTGCCCTTGGGACAGATATGTATCAGCACCCTGCCTCCTCATCACTTTGGCCCTGGAATAACAGGACCAGAGAACAAGTCTGACCTTGTACTGGCTTCCCTTGCAGCTTCAAGTCTGACCTTGTACTGGCTTCCCTTGCAGCTTCCTGGAAAGGATTGACAGTGTCAGTCTGGTTGACTACACGCCCACAGACCAGGTACAGTGAAAGCTGAGCTTCTGAGATAGTCAGCCAGGAGTGTTCAACGATAATTTAGAAGATACTGGAAAACATACTCATGATCACTGCTGCTTGCACTTTGCCATTGATGTCCCTCATGTTAGCCCTGCTACCAAATTCTGAGCCTTCTTCCCCCATCTTGTACAATGAAGTCTAGTCTAGCCCTTGCTAGTATGGAAGGAATACCCCCAAGCAAACTAGGAATATGTGATCCCCAGGCTTCCTCGGAACATCATTGAGAAAGCCAGGCCTTCCATTCCCTGTTTTGTACACTGGGTCCACTGTGCTTTGGACCCCAGGCTTGAGCCCCAAGTACCATAGCACATATCCAGTTGTCCCATGAGTTGAGCCAGACAGGACAAAAGAAGAAAAAGGAAAGAAATCAAAAGGAGAAAAATGAGCTAGTGGACCACAACTAAGATAGGAGGGTGTTCACTCAAACCGGCCTTCCTAATTCACATCAGACACTTGCAACCCCTGGAGGCCTAAGCCCTGAACCATCTGGAAGCCCTCTCTCCTCTATGTCCCCTGGAGATCAAAGTTTCCCCTTTTTCTCTGGGGTCTTTATCCCCATGGTGGACTCAAAGAGCTCAAAACGATCCTTCAATGTGAGGCTCTCATCTGAGCTTTCTGGGGAAGTCAATGACTTCAGGGGAAGATAGAAACATTTTTCTCTACTCCTATAAATAACCCTTCACCCATGTTCACTATGAAACTACCAGGGACAATTTGGAAGGCAGAAATGGCATTGGACGAAAAGAACGTGTCAAAATAAGTTACATACATGTATGCACATATCATACTATATAGTTAATGAATACTAATAAAAATACACCCTACAGTGTAGCCTCCTCCCTCTGGCACTGAGAACGTCTTGAATATGACCTGTGCAGGTATGATGATATAACTGTAAAACATCGCTCATCTTCCAGAGTGGCTGATTCATAAATACAATAGTGACACCTGCCCGGAACACTGAGATGTCAGCTTTGTGAAATGGCCTAGCTTTTCCATGCCCTCGACACTACATCAGCTTTGATCTTACAGAGAGCAGAGCTATGCAAGAAAGTCACAGGAAACCCACTAAAGGGGAGTACCTTCCAGCCCTCAGGTCCCTGACTTGTGGATGAGAGTTAAGCTTCCCACCAATCCTTGCCAGGATAGACTTGCAAGAGTAGCCACAGAGCACAGGCCAAGACTTTGTCTCTGAGCACTGTGCACTGAGGTTCGGCTGATGTATAACAACTGGTGTGGGCACAAAGTACATCTAAAAAGTCCTGAGAGGCACAAAAGCATAGGTACTATGTGAAGGGTTAATTCACAGCGGGGGTGGGGGGTGACTACAACAGAGCATTTATCTGTGTTTAATTACTCTTTTTTTTTAAACAATGAACATCGTCATTTCTCAGTCACCACACTTATGCCAAGACATACCTTACTTCTCTCTTCTTGCCCCAGGACCTACTCAGATGCAGAGTGCTGACATCAGGAATCTTTGAGACGCGATTCCAAGTGGACAAAGTGAACTTTCAGTGAGTACATTGCTAAGAGTGTCCTCATGACAGGCATAGGGGATGGGAGGCCCAGCCTGGTGCCAGCCAGCCTCTGGGCAGAATGGAGTCACAAGGCCTTGGGGCTGAAGGGGCTGGAATGGAGGTACAGGGGCAGGCTATATGAGGCTGGACCCCAGCAAGGGCACTGAGAATCTCACACACTAGGCTGTATAGCTCCAGGTAAGGGGGCCTGGGCAGGAAGGCGTGAGGAGAAAGGGCAGGGCCTGCCTGATTAGCCACAAAGACACAGAAAACCGAGCATAAACTGAGCATGGGCACTTGAGCCAAACAACTGCAGAACCTCCGAGAGAGCGAGCAATGCCATCTGCCTGAGTGAAGGTGACAGATGAGAGGACTTCGGCTAGAGCTGGTCAGGAGAAAGCCTCTCCCACTTCCCCAGGGCACACAGACTTCTGAAGCTGAGACAAGTGATTAGAAGGGTCCGCCCTAGCACACACTTGGCATGCACTTGGTGCGAGATGTGGCATAAACTAGAAAGTACCTCATCTATTAGGCACCTACTGTATATCTTTAGACACAATCCCAGCTGTTTGCCAGCCACACTTTTGACTCCTACAACCCCAATGTAGAATCAAAGAGGATAAGCAGAAGCTGGGAGAGACTGTGTGACTTGTAGCTTATGAACAAGGGCCAAGACACAGGAGGTGCATCATGAGCAGCTGGCCATTCATGGAGAAGCATGAAAACATATGCCCTTTGCCCCAGCTTCCCCCGGATAACCGGCGTCTCTCTGTTTCTCTTCCATAGCATGTTTGATGTTGGAGGCCAGCGAGATGAAAGAAGGAAATGGATCCAGTGTTTTAATGGTGATTTGCATGCTCCGTAGCCACATGCTGGTTCCCACCACTATGTCTAGATTGGATTTAATCAGACAAACTCTAATATGTGTGTAAATAATAGTTATAAATAACAATGTTCTCCTTACACACAAATCTCATAGAAAATGTAAGTGTCCCACATTTTCCATTATTTTTTGGGGTAGATCCCTGGTTAAGTGCAGCAAAGCCCAGCTATGCATGCAACCTGTATCTGAGTCATTCTAGATGCAGTCCCCAAATGACAGTGTCTTGGGCCTGAACAGTCATAACCCCAGAACAACTGACACTGTCTAAATGCTTGCCTTTGCCCCACCGTAGATGTCACTGCCATCATTTATGTGGCAGCCTGCAGTAGCTACAACATGGTGATCCGGGAAGATAACAACACCAACAGACTTCGGGAATCGCTGGACCTGTTTGAAAGCATCTGGAATAACAGGTAATGAATAATGTGATGGTTTGCATATGCTTGACCCAGGGAGTGGCACTATTAGAAGGTGTAACCTTGTTGGAGGAAGTGTGTCACTTTGGGGGTGGGCTTGGAGACTCCTCCTAGCTGCCTGAGGATGTTCAGTCAGTCCCTGGCTTCCTTCAGATGAAGATGTAGAACTCTCAGCTCCTCCTGCACCATGCCTGCCTGGATGCTGCCATGCTCTCACCTTGATGATAATGGACTGAACCTCTGAACCTGTAAGCCAGCCCCAATTAAATGTTGTCTTTTATAAGACTTGCCTTGGTCATGGTGTCTGTTCACAGCAGTAAAACTCTAAGACAAATAAATTCAGACTCAACACTAGATCACAGGACCTTAGGTTAAAAATATCTTCAGAAGACTACGGGGATGTTTGTTGCTGTTGCTATTGTTGTTAAAAGTACCCACTTTAGCCAAGTATGTTCACACACACCTGAAACGTTAGGTAGGCTAAGTCAAACGGATCAGAGTTCAAGGCCAGCCTGGGCATAGCTAGACCTTGTAAATAAAAATGTGAAGCAAAGGAGACACTTCACTGAGTAAATTGTATGCTTATGGGATCGTGAGAATTTGAATTTGGAGCCCGAAAACAAAAAACAACAACAACAACAAAAAGCAAAACAAAAAACACTGAGCGTATCCATGAGCACCCATAACCTAAAAACAAGGAGGAAGAAACAAGCAGATTTCTGGGACTCCCTGGCCAACCACCCTAACCAAATGGCAAACAGTTCAAGGAAGAGATGCTGTCTCAAAACTAAGTAGAGAATGCTTTTGGAAAATATCTGAGTATCAGCCTCTGGCTTCCACAGTTTCCCCCACAGGCACACAGTTATAAATCCTGTCTTAGTCAGGGATTTTCTGCCGTGAACAGACACCATGACCAAGGCAACTCTTATAAGGAAAACATTTAACTGGGGCTGGCTTACAGGTTCAGAGATTCAGTCCAATATCACTAAGGTGTGAGCATGGCAGCATCCAGGCAGGCAGTAGCTGAATGTTCCACATCTTCATCTGAAGGCTATTAGAGGAAGACTGACTTCCAGGCAGCTAGAATGAGGGTCTTAAAGCCCACACCCACAGTGACACACCTACTCTAACACCTGGCCCATTAACCCCCACTTACATCACAGAAGTCCAAGTGTATTTATTAGGTGCCTGGATCTCCACTGTGTTACCAATAAATGTATGTCCCCACGGAGGTTCACCAAAAAGAGTGAACTGTTACACCATAGGATTTTGTCATTGCTGGTACAGAAAGTGCAAATGATGGCATTTATCAGATGATAGCTACTCAGTTTCCAGAAGATGACAGCGTCGGCCCACTCCCCCACCACCTTTTTGTTTGCCTGTCTTGCAGAGCTTGGGGTTGGGGGTGAACTCCTGGCCTCAGCTGGGCAAGCACCTGCCACTAAACGGCATCACTTGAACTTCCCTTTTAAACTGGCAACATTGTTGTAATCGGTACTTTCACGTGAGTATTGAAAAAAAATCCACAGAGTGAATTTTTGTTCTTTCTAGGTGGTTACGAACAATTTCTATCATCCTGTTCTTGAACAAACAAGATATGCTGGCCGAAAAAGTCTTGGCAGGGAAGTCGAAAATTGAAGACTATTTCCCGGAATATGCCAACTATACTGTCCCCGAAGATGGTAAGATTTGAAAACACAGTCTCACAGTTGTAGGATCCACCTCTTCTTTTCTCAAAGCCCTGTAACTGTAAATGGGAGAAGTCTGGTGAATCTAAGGAATTGCCTCAGTTTAAACCCCCCTCTCTCCCGTGCAGAGAACACACGGCAAGAAACCCTGTCAGAATGCTTGGGACCCAAAGTGTTAGGGGATTAATTTTTTTAAATTTCAGAATGTTTGCTTACCTAGGAGATTCAACCCATATTTCATCAAGCCCAAAATTCATTGAATGTTGAAATTAATGTGTTTGTATTCACTTCATATATGTAGTATGAGGGTTTTGGCTTCCCTGTGACATAAAACCAGGTTGGAGAGTTCCCACTCATGGTATGGTGCCGGTATATGAATGGTTACCAGATGTGGAATATTTGAGATCTCATAGTGTGCTCAGAATAGGGATCCTTAGCCAATATTCAAATATCCTACATGGGATTTTACTTGAAAGTGGTTCAGATTTTGGGTTTTCCATTAAAGCTGTGCCACACTAGGAAGGGCTGTTTGGATGTGTGACTGTGTCATCCTAGGGAATCCTCTCATACCTCCAGGGGGATCTTTGGTGACCAGGCATATCACTCAAACCCCATCCAGTAACCCTAGGCAGTGGCTTCTGTTAATGTGCCCAAAGAACTAAAGGGCCACAGCATCAGGAAGATGCAGAGCCATTGACATAGAACAGAAGTGGTGGAACCTGCTCCAGGCCACACAGGCAGGACAGACCTCCATCACCGGTGGCCACATCTGTGCTGTCAACCACTCCTATGGCTTGCATGGCCCTTGCTGAAAAGACTGATGGTGCCCACTGGGTGACCAGCTATCCCAGCCTCCAGAGATGGAGTGTCCAGTGCTAAGGCGAGGAACATAAACCAAAGAGTTTGTGGCCCACATCCTGCTGGCACTTTAGTTTCCTGTGTGTGCTGAGCCTCTGGGAGTTCCTAAGAGTGATTTGCTAAAGGGAAAGTAAAACCACTTCTAAAACTGTGAGCCCATGAACTAGATAAAGCTGAACAGAATGGGTGTTTCTAGACTTGGAGTTGGGACCACACATCCTTACCACTAGCGAGGGTAGAGCAGCCTCGGGCTAGCATGAAGCGTCTTTGCTCCTTATGCTCCTCCCCACCCCCTTTTCTTCCCTCTCTTGGGATCCTCAGCTTTAGTGAATTCCTAGGAAAATCCTGAGCAACACGGGTCCTTCACATCAGCCCTGAATGCAGGGTAGTTCCTCGTGAGAATCAGCAGATCCTGAGGAAGGGCCCGGGGTACAGTCCCTGTTCTATCTAAAGAGTACAGCCTCTTCTTTGTAGCAAACAACAAGCATCCTGGGATTTTGTTTTTTGTTTTTTTTGTTTGTTTGTTTGTTTTTTGGTGTTTGGTTTTGAGACAGTGACTTACCATGTAACTCTGGCTGGCCTGCAATTCAGTATGTAGATAGACCAGTCTGTCCTTGAACTTAAGAACATGCAGGAGTACTTGCTCACCAGCTCGTGTGTGTGTGCACGTGCTCGAGTGTGCGAATGCACACACACACACACCTACCCGATGCCCCCTGACTCCCCAAGGATTAAAGGAGTACATCACCACCCCCAGCTATAGAAACTTTCGAAGTCAGGGCATACTCAGATCTCATCTCACATCTGGCCAGTTGCTGTTACAGGCTCAGTCAGAAAAGCTGTCCAGGTATGGCTTCGATTGCTATAGCTGGCTTCTCCATCTTCCCAGGAGATTGCCTCGCCCTCTTTCCAGATACCACCTGCCTCTCACTACATTCTAGTCCAGCCAACAGATGAGTTCTGTGGAACCTCATCCAAACATCACATATCCAGGTGTGGTCCTGACCTTCTCCTCCTTTCAGTGATTTCATTTCCAGCTCAGCCTTTATGGTGATGTGTGTGTGTGTGTGTGTGTGTGTGTGTGTTTACTTTCCTTCCTGGAGCACCCTTAGATTTCTGGCACAGTCACCTTTCTAAAGCACAAACTCGTCTGCATTGGCACCCTGCTCTTCATGAGGAGGTAGAGCTTCCCAGCCAAGGAACACCAGAGGGATCCATTGTAACAGCTGACACAGTGCCAGGCCCAATGGCTGGTACTCACCTGGCTCCATATCTTCAGTCTGTGTGTGACTCCCAGGGCACCCATCCCTCCCTGGTGTGGGTAATGGCTGCTGGTAGTCCGAACTTGCCGTCCAGCTTGGTGAACCTCAGCTCTGACTTAGCAAAAAAAGCAAGAACGCATGAGTCCATATGAAATGCACAGTAATCGCCCAGAATGAAGGAACTCTGAGCCAGGACTCATGCCGTGTAAAGCACAGGAAATACAGCATCCATAATGCCAGAATCATACTTGCATGTTAGGGAATGGGACCAAAGGGCTGCCGAGGGAAGTGGGGCACATCTGAGGGTGTTGATAAGTGGTTATTTTGATCATTCATTATTCTGATCATAGTAATAATTTGATAGGCTAGTCAGAATGTATCAATGCATTTAAAATATGTCCAGTTTAGGACCTGTAAGTCAGCCCTCCATAAAAACAGTGCCTAGTTCCCAGCAGATAAATAGTCAGAATATCTCCAAAGTAGAGAAGTCATCAGACCCAGAGGTTCCAGGACATGCTTGAGCCGAAAGCCAGAGGTTCTGCTGCAGGAGACTTCCCAGGGCCCCCAATGTGGGTCTCTGCAGTAACACAAGTAAAAGCAAGAGTTTTTTAAAAAGCTGAGTGTATCCCAGACAGCACAGCCTTCCTCTCTGCCATAGCCTAAAAGAAGAAATGGAAGAGAGGGGGACTCATCTTGTCAGGATTTAGTTAGATGCTCTGTTGAACAGGTGATACTTGCCCTAACCTGTCTGTTTGGGTTGCTATGACAAAATTCCTTAGGCAGGGGATTTATAAGGAACAAAAGTGTTCCAGAGACTGAGAAATCCAGACAAGGCACTGGCAGGTTTGGAGTCTCAGCCCCACTCTCTTCACCGAGCTCTCTGTGCTCAGCCGGTGGGAGACGTCAACAAGCTCTTCCATATCCCTTTCTCCTGAGCGCTCATCTAATGACGTACCCCACTCATGACAGAGCCCTGTAGTGGGGTCATCCCACTTGCTGATGCTGTGATGAGACAGACAATCTGAGGAGAGAGTACACAGCATTCAGGCCACAGGATCACGGTGTCTTCCCAGAGCTCTATGAGAATTAAAATGCTTTAGGAGAAAGAAAGGAACGTTACATTTAAAGTTTGCCCTGTCACACATGTGTGTTAACTCCATGAATCGACCCATGAGTAGACCCATCTCAGTATAGCTGACTCCTTCTGTCACACTTCCGTATCTTTGCTTCCCGTCAGCTAAATAAAATTTCATTTTAAATTTTGGCAGCAACACCAGATGCGGGAGAAGATCCCAAAGTTACAAGAGCCAAGTTCTTTATCCGGGATCTGTTCTTGGTAAGCGATTTTGTTGCTCTTTTGTTTTCTGCCACTTTAAGGTCACCTTGTTCTCTGCAGTTTGCTAACCATCTCTTCATGTTCTCACTGTTTCCCACAATCATGAGCCAACACCCTCCCCTCCCCCCAACTCCCTACCTCCCACACCCAGCCCCCCACTGAATTCAAATAGGTCAGATCCCTCACCCAGTTCCATAAAGCTCCCAGCATACCTGGGAGGGACCAGCAGGTAACAGGGCTACACGCTTCACATGTGTCTTCTAGACAGAAGCAAGTCCTTCTGCAAGGTCTTAAGTGCACACATTCAAACCCTGGCATCTGCTTCCTCCATCCAAAAGCTCCAGCAGGATGGGATAAAAATAAACTTGCCCAAATTCTGCCCCCCACTCCCTTTCTCAACTTGCCACATTCGCTATACACTTTTTTTTTTTTTTTTTTTTTTTTTTGGTGTATTGGTTTGTTTTGTTTTTCCGTCTCTTATCTGCTAGGCAAGCCTCATATCACTGAGCTACATGCTTGTCCTTGATATCTTGAGATAGAGTATATGTAGCTCAGGCTAGCCTCAGAATCACTCTAAAGCCCAGGCTGGCCTCTAATTTATTATATTCCTCTTACCCTCTGCCTCTGGGATCACAGGTGCATGTCAGCAGGCCCTGCGCATTACTTGTTTTGGAACCTACTGTGTGTGGCTGGTTTTGAACATGTTACTAGTTTTAAAAACTGGGAACTGCCAAGACATTGCCAAGGGTATGTTCCTCTTAAGACTCTCTGTGCAATACAGATGCTGGCAGCTGTCCAATTCTAGATAAGTGAGAATCTTCACTCAGTCAGGGCAGAGATGGCCCACAACCTTCCCATGTGTCTCCCTTTGTCCCCTCACCACCATGGCCTTATGATAGGTTTCCTTTCCAAAACCCTACAGTGAGTTAGAAAATAAATACATAAGAGTCCAGGTTCCATGCCTGGGGTGTGGCTCAGAGAGACTGCAATTAACACAGCATGCATAGAGCCCTGAACTCCAGTCGTGCCTAGAGAGGACCAAAAGTCTCCCAAGATTAGGACAAAAGGGGAAAGCTACAATGAAATTGGAGATCTGCCCGGTTAAACAGGAGCCATTTCTCTGTGACTGGCCTCTCGGAGCCTTTACTCCGCTAATGTCTGTATACAGCCTCATGCATGCTAGACAAACACTCAACCACTGACACGCATCCCGGTTCTCATCTTTAATTTTGAGATGAGATCTCACTAAAGTGCCCTATCTCACTTTGAACCTGTGCTCCTCCTAATTTAGCTTGCCAAGTAGCTAAGAGAGCAATCCTATGCCATCATATGCAACTTGGAAATCATTTCAGTAAGGGAATACATTTTATAGTAAATCAACAGTTTCTTTTTTTTTTTTTAATTCTGTAAGGCCATAAAATAGACACATTAAAAAAAAAAAGACAAAATGCTATCATAACATAAACTAAAAGTTAATAATCCTAATGTTTACATTTTAAAATGAGGATTTAAAAAGATCTATGCCCCCACCAGTGCACACTTCAGCTTGAATACAGTTTGCCAGCCAGGGGCCATAAGGGTCCAGAGGCAATAGCACACACACATCCTGACTTGGCCTGTGGTAGTTGAAGCCTTAAGTAGTTCAAAGTGAAAACTCACAGCTTCAGGGCAGAGACAGCAGGCAGGCTGCCAAGCTGGGGTTTCGGCGCTTTCTCCATCTGTGCAGAAGCTATTCTGGCATGATATAATGACTTTGGTAATTCAGGCCTTGGGGGGAGGCTAAAGGAAAGATATAGAGGGGGTGGGGAGGGTCAAGTGAATGGAGTTTCTTTTGAAGAAGGAAAGAAGGCAAATCCAGTAGAAGGAGGAGCAGATTTGGAAAGAAATCCCCTGTGAGAGAGGGCCACATGCAGAGTGTGCGCTATTCTTGGAGCTGGAGGTTCAGTTGAAGGCCCTGAGTAAGGACAGCACCAGGCATGGCTCTATGTCACACAAGCCTCCCCCTCACACAGGAGAAGGCATGAGCCATCCTCCACACGCTGGAGGAACTTAGGGCCAGGTGGCCAGGAACAGGAGAGCCAGACAGTCACCCCACAGGGTCCCACCAGTCACTGAAAGCAGCTCCGTCCCTCAAAATCAGCAGCGAGTCTGTCTTTAAGACAGGTTATAGTGGCTAAGAGGTTTATACTGGTGTTCAAGTTCTGGGATAACAAGGATGTACCACCAATGTCCAGTTTTGTGGGGTGCTGGGGATAATCCTCATCGCAAGCACTGAGCAAGCAAGTCAGCTGAGCTGCATCTCCAGCCCAGTACTGTGCCTTAGCACTCAGAATTATAACAGGCTGGTGTCTCTCAGACTATGCACCCATGTTTGACAAACTCATTTGAGAGTTTTATTATCTTGGGCATTCTCTCCTCAAGTCTCATGAGTTGGGCCACGGTCACGAAAACCTACCCAGATACCTTTTTTTTTACTGTCATTTACTGAAACACGATCTTGCCACGCAGCTCTGTCTGGCCTGGAACTTGTTACATAACCCAGGCTGATCTCAGACTTACAGTTGATTCCTCATGCTTCCTGAGTGCTGGCATTACAGGCATAGTCTTACCAGGCTTGTCCAATTCAAATGATCCATTCATTCCTTTTTGTTTTTTTTAATGAAAAACAGCAGATGAATCAGGTTCAATAGCGATTTAGGCTATTTGAAGTTTGCAGATTCAGTCTGACAGTGACTCACTCCCTAAATGGATGTTGACCCAAACAGGGACAAGCCAATAAATTATAGAAGAAAATCTGTTCCTATTCCTTCTGTATGGAGTTGTTATCTGTACTGGTCAAATACCCTACCTGGTGCTTTAGGGACAAAATACATTCATGCCTATGTCTCTAGGCCTAAAAAGGAAAAGTGGGCCAGGGCTATAGTTCAGGGGTAGAATACCGTGCATACCTTGTGATGTTTGAGGCTCTGGGTCTCATCCCTAGCAACAAGCATACTTACCATTTACTCTGACCACTCTGAGAAATTTTATAACCAGGTAAACATTTCCCCAAGACTCTTGCTGCTGTTCTTTTTTTAAAAAAAGATTTATTTATTTAATATTTATTTATTATATATGAGTACACTGTAGCTGCCTTCAGACACAGTAGATAGAGGGCATCAGATCCCATTACAGATGGTTGTGAGCCACCATGTGGTTGCTGGGATTTGAACTCAGGACCTCTGGAAGAGCAGTCAGTGCTCTTAACCACTGAGCCATCTCTCTAGCCCTCTTGCTGTTGTTCTAACAGCTCCCTCTTTTTTTGTCTTGGGATGCTTTGCAGAGAAACGATGTTGGACAGGAAGCCTTGGAATCCTTTCAGTGGCCACGCATAGTTAGAAAGCTGTGTATCATTCTGTTGGTGCTTTGCTTTGGGAGCTGCCAAAATCACATCCCGTAGACCAGCATCGCATAGATGAGACACCTAACCAATAGAAATGCTTCCTCACGGCTCTGGGTGTTGATGTTTGAAGTCAGGTGCCAGCAGAGGACCTAATCCTGAGCAAGTCTTTTTAGCTCGTGGATGCTGAGGCAGCTCTTCTTGGCTCATAAATGCCATCCTCACTTTGTGTCCCTGTGATCAACATCTGTATGTCTGTCCTAATCTCCTCTTTCAGGAACACCAGTTGTGTGGGCCTCAGGGTCAAGCTTTATTTAACCATATTTTTTTTAGCCATAACTTTATTTAACCATAGTTGTCTCTTTAAAGATCTTGTCACCAAACATAGGCACAGCCTGAGGCACTGGAGGGTTCAGATCCAACATAGAAGCTTCAAGATGCAATTCAGCTCTACCTTTCACTAGCGTGTCCCATGTAGCTTCATAGATGGATCATGTTTGATCATGTACTTCCAACAACTGACAAGAAAGAACTTTTCTTTAAGATACCACACACATGCACATGGACACGCACACACACACACACACACACACACACACACAAACATACACATACATGGCAATATGCCAAGGTCACCTGTATGGAGAAGGAAGACTCCATATGGCTGAGATATGGCCCATCACATGTGGATACATAAATAAGTTAGTTGCATGAGGTAGCACAGGCCTGTGGTGAGGCAGGGGGATAACTATAGCTCTGGAGTTTAAGGTTGGTATGGGCAAAATAGCTAGACTATACCTTAAGATAAATATAAATTAAAACTGAGCTAGATGGCTGGAGAGATAGCTCAGTGGTTAAGAACAATAGGTGCTCTTCCAGAGGTCCTTCGTCCAATTCCCAGCAACCACGTGGTGGCTCGCAACCATCTGTAATGAGATCCAATGTCCTCTTCTGGTGTTTCTGAAGACAGCTGCAGTGTGTTAAAATATATAAAAAATAATAAATCTTTCTTTAAAAACTGAGTTAGAGATCAGCCCCTTCCTTCCCCTATCCCGATGGTAGGCTCTAGTCACAGTAGCTACTGCATAAATGAGCAGAATACATTTCCACTAGCTGAGCTCTGTTCACCAGAGCAACATAGACAGAGGCCATCTTAGCCTCCCCTGCGCTCTCCAAGGCCTGCACTGCATTTCAGCTCAGATTCAGTGCCTATGGAGAAGACAGGCTTGTCTGTCCTGGCACATGCTTGGTATCTAGGGAGTTTGTGAAGACAGCAGCCAGTCAGCATTAAGTCCTCTCTGGGTCCTATATAAAGTGTCCCCTAAGCTATCCCATTTGATTGCACTGGGCTCTGACATCCTAAACATAACATTCTTTTTACAGAGGATCAGCACAGCCACGGGTGACGGCAAACATTACTGCTACCCTCACTTCACTTGCGCCGTGGACACAGAGAACATCCGCAGGGTGTTCAACGACTGTCGTGACATCATCCAGAGAATGCACCTCAAGCAGTACGAACTCTTGTGAGGGCTGCCTACCCCTCCTCCTCCTCCTCCCTCTTGGCCACCCCATGAGGTGGCATATCTCCCTAGCCTGCGTGTCTGTCCACCCCGAGCCATGGTAGGGTATAGTGAGTGTCTAGAGTCATTGGGCTGCCATCTGTCCTGTCCTGGGTATGCCTATGTGTGACCACCAAGCCTCTGGCTACCTCTGTTCCCCAAGGTTTGGTTCTGTGACTTTGTTTTTACTGGAAAGCCTCCCACCACCAATTTGTATCACTGCAAAGCTACCAACCCTCACTTGGGGGGGGGGATCTATTTATTCTTTGATTGAATGGTTGATGGGTTGAATCATCAGAGACAGCTTGGTGAATGGGGGTGGGGGGCAACCTGTTGTTTTCAAGTTATCAAGCATGATCACAAAACTGTCCAGACAATGCCATGCATTTGGTTTTTTTCCCTTTATAAAATGCCAGGCAGCCAGGTGTCTGCCCCTTCCAGTCTGCATTGGCCCGAGGCTTAAAGTAGACCCAAGTGAGCAACAGAACAAGAGGAACTTTGTTAGCCACAGTTACAATGACTGTAAGCCTTGGGCATATGGGTTAGAGCACTTCTTGGAGCCTTTTACACTTGGGCAGAAAACCTGCCACATTTACTACTATAAATGGTGTCCTGTCTATAAACAAGGGGTCCTCTAGACCTTCATGAGAGCTGGAAATAGTCCTCCCTTATCTTCTTTTTGTTGTTGCTTTACTAGACTGTAGAGACCACAAAATGTAATACTCCTTTCTATAGCTACTCAAGAAACCTCCATGTAGAGTTCTGTGCCTTGGTGGTGGCCACACCTGTAAGGAAACATGTCCCAGCTGTGTCAAGCAGTTTGCAGTCCGCATAGCCTGCTGCTTCACAGTGGGGAATCAGCAGTATCTGTTCATCTTAGGATATTTTTTTATCAGGTTGGCATTTATGAAAGGCTCGTTGATTTTAGAATCATCCACTTGACCAGCAGTTGTCATCCCAACACTGAAACTCTTGCAGCTACTGAACCTCAGCTGCTGCAAACACCGAGATAACCCACTTCCGAGGCATAAATTACAATCAGTTCTTTTTTTCAGGGAAATGTTTCTGATGGCCCCTTCAAGTTCTGTAGGCAGGAGCAGGCCAACCATCCCTTAGTTAAGTGCTACACACAGCCCATCAAACAAGAAACCAGTGGTCAGAGGGAAGCACAGTAGGGTCGGTGTTGTGTAAGACTGAGGACAATGAGGATGGCATCTTCTGAAGATGAAATACTACAAAGCTACTTACTTACTATCTGTCTCTCTATCTGCATTGCTAGGGATGAGCCCAGCACCTAGTGCATGCTAGGCAAGCGCTCCACTGCTAGTCCATATCCAAGCCCTAACTCCAGCCCCCACAGAAACCTTTATTTTAAATATAAAGACAAAATAAACGGCTGTTCCTCACCTTGTGTAAGATCTGCAAATGCAACCTCCAGTTACGGTAGGACGTCTAGAAACACGTGCCACACCGACGCACAGTTCACTCTGTCTACGCCTGAGGCTTTGGGGACCATTCCCTTGGGCTTAAAGTTATCTGTAAAGATGTCCAAAGTTAGGTTTTAAACAGAAGAAGTATAAAGGGATGACAGCCTGCATTGCTCATACATCTCATCGTTGCTTCAGGTATATTCTGTAAACTGGCACTGTAGAATGCTCTAAAAACCCATCCTGGCTGAGATGCTCTTCCACGAAAGGGTACAACACATTCCTCAGCTCCTCATCGCTGTCTTCTTGTGCCATTCTCTAGCACTGCACAAAATTTCCATCTGAAGCCAGGCTACAATGGTGCGCACCTTTAGTATCAGCACTCGGGAACCAGAGGCAGGCACATCTCTTGAGATCAGGGACAGCCTGGTCTACAGAATGAGTTCCAGGAGAGCTAGTGCTTCACAAAGAAACCCTGTGTCAAACAAAACGAACAAACTTCCATCTGAACCAACACATGAAATGACAGTAGTGAGATTTCCCCCCTGTGCTCTCAAAACAAAGCAAGAAGAAAAACTTGCCCACACACACATACACACACACACACACACACACACACACACACACACACACACACACACGGGATTTTATACTACAGTGTACATGACTACTCAACAGTTCCCTGCTATCTAAATGACTGTTGGAAAGTTTTGTTGGGGCTGAATGTGTAACTCTGATGGGGCACATGCTTAGCATGCATAAGACATGAGATCAATTAAAAGAAGAGACATATAAATAAAATGAAATCATTAAAAAGGATCCAGACTCCTTGAGTAAGAAAAAGAATGTGTTTTGTCTGACAGAATTATTATAACATTTGTTTTTAAATTCAAACATCCATGTGCTCCCAGATCTTTTTTCAAGTTTTAATCATGAACACACATTGAATTCAGATGTGATAGCATGGTCTCCTGGAAAGAAAATTACACACTCCTAAAAATCCGATTCCAACAGCACAGAAACACAAAAGCCTTTAGTCCTGCTCACTGAATCTCTACTGTCGAGCATATGACCTCGTGATCTATAAGAGACTGAGAGTCACTTCATAAAAGCACAGAGACAACCCAACTTCAGGAGCATATGTAGCCTCAAGTGCACCGAAGCTGCTGGGTCCTTCCTGTGGAAAAAAGGGCTGTGTGTCATGCATGCAATGGGAGTGTCCATGACATTTACATACAGACTGGACCTTCGATTATACATATATCTCATAAAATGAAAAGATGAATTTGTTGCAGAGTTCACGTTCCATTTTTATAGCATGAGGACAGTCCAGTCGACCGTCTGTTCTGTGGTCCCTGGCATTGGTGACTCAGAATCCCCACGATGGACATAAGAACAGCCAGCATGTGCTCTCCTCCGTGACTCATGGGAGCCCCGCTGGACGTCCTACGTCTTTGGCTTTGATTCACATTACCATATGCAAGAGTCACTGGCTCTTCATTTTCTCATGTGCAGCCTGCACAGTTTCCAACCAAACAGGAAAGATGAGGGCAAATGCTCGAAGTGCACTAAGATGACGACCATGAGGAAGCTTGCCGCTGCGCCGTACGTGGTCAGCACCGTGTCCTCACATGGGAGGTAGCACTTGGAGAGAGCGTAATCTCTGGATGTCAGACTGCCCTGGGGGAGAGATAGAAAGTTTATGCTGCAGGATAAGTCCCAGGCATAAGTCTGAGCTAGAGACTGTCTTCTAGGTTCCCTCATGTGGGTCTGGGAGGGAAGTGCCCTCTTTGCTCAGGACCAAGGGGCTTCAAGTATGACCAGTCACCACTGACCACACAGGTACTGGCAAAGAAGGTCTAGTATGCTGACCCCCTCCATTAATATACATTCCTCACACAGTAGGGCAGCCCTGGAGGGAGACCAAGAAACATCAGAGGAACAAGAGGGTGAGCGTTTCCCTGCCGTGGGATAGCAGAGCGGTCACCCTGTTGCCCAGAAGTGCCTCTGCACCCCAATAGGCTTTTCATTGTAGGCAGCATGGGATCGAGGTAGCAAATGTTTTTACCTACTTGAACTTGAAAGCACAAAGGGCTCCCACCTTTTTATAGTGAGACTAAGGAACAGTAACATAAGACTGGGTGCCAGAACCCATGGTAACGAAGATGGTATTTCACCGTGTCAACACCTTTCACAAACTTGGAGATTGTGTAGTACCATGTGCCTGGCACACAAGACAACGAGAGATGACCAAGTCTGCTCATGAGTAGACAACTGTTTCCTTGGAAGCAAACTGGCCCTAGCTGGACTCCACCTTGGCTTCCTCCCCCTGAAGCCACATTCTGCCTATTTGTCTGCATCCACCCAGAGTGCGAAGAGGGCGATTTGTGTCTGGCTTCTGTGTTTTGTTTTGTTTTGTTTTGTTTTTTTACAGATTGCAGCCACTAAAGTAGTTTTAGATTGCTGTGTTGATTTCAATACTCAAGAACGCTTTCAGATAAAAATAAAGGTTTACGTTACCATGATGAAGCTTGGGTTGTTTCTGTTCCTCCAACTGAAGGATGGGACGCTCACCTCGGGGGCTCCTCCGGGATGGAGAACCTCGCAGGCACTGTGCGTGTGGCCACTCAAAACCAGACGAGGCCGGAGCCACCACAGCAGCTGGCAGCCAAGGGGATGCAGGTAGGCAGTTAATACTCTGACAGGCAGGAACAGACCCATGGCTTTGCCAGGCTGCCTGAACCCCTCATTCCCTAACACGAATCCTTCAGGCTTGTTTTCCTTCAGATTCTCTACTCCTAGGAAACCTTAGAATTTACTTCCACATTTAAAATTTCTATATTGACATTCTAATATGTACTTCTATGTTATAATACATAAATGTTATATGTTTTGTGTGTATTTCTTAAATATAAATATTTGACAAAGTACATTTCCAATTAAATCCCCCAAATTAGACTCTAAGTTTTATTTGCACTCAACACATTTAATCCTTACTCAATGCAAAGATTAGTTGAGAATGGAATTTTCACTGAGATTAGGAAATAGTGGATCTACCAAAGAAGGGAAAGGGAACGGGGAACACACAGACAGAGCAGAAATCTGAGGTGGTGTCAAAGCCCTTCCCCCTTTCTGCAGCTGGTAACCACAATGGCCCTTTGTGTTCATTCTCTGTCCCCATGTGACCATGGCATAAGCACACATCACCACACACCTTTTGGGAGGCCTCCCGAGAAAGAACATCATATCTCTCCTCAAAGGGGACGCTCCTTTCCTCTGGAGGAGCTGCATCGTCACCAGAACAATTAGCATCGCTGGCCCGGTAGAGCGGGTAGTGCTGGCCAAATGAAGTTTATGTCAGTGATAGTCTCAGAAGCGCTGGGTGGCTGTCCTTAGTCTCCTCCCCCAGCTCACCTGCAGCAACACGGGGGCGGACAAGGGGAGCCATGGCTCACCGGTACACTGACTGGATCCCTGCACCTGCAGGTCAGGAGTCACCTTGTTAACTCATCTCAGAGGTTACCACTGGGAGAGGGAAGAGGTGCACCTCACTGGAAGACATGAGCGCAGAGGTCCCCTACCTCTTGGGAGCAATTCAGTTTACGAGAGATCTCTCTGAGTTCAGCTTCTGCTTCTGAGCATATGGTACAACCATCCCCTTCCATTGCAACGCTGTTGACCATGACAAAACTGAGGACAGGAGCAGGAGAGGTCAGGCCACTGGACAAGTGTGAGCCTCGTCCCATTATCCCCATGGAAATATCATGCATCCATAGTTTAATGAAACAAGCCCAGGAACGGCTTAACCCCGGCTAAACTGTGAGATAATATCAGTAAAACAAAAACAGCGTTATGTCCAAGATGTGATGAAGCTGAGCTCGGTTCTGCTACTCCAAATGAAAGACGGGACCAACTTGTAACTTATAGGAAATTCTACATGAGAGAAGCTGTGGGGTCTGACTAGCTCTCAATCCAACATCCAATCAGAAGTGTAACCTTGGGAAAGCTCCTGAGCCTGTGTCGCCCATGTAGGTGTGGGTAAGACCAGAAAGTCTACACCATCAGCTAAGTGCCAGTGGGTGCTGAAATGAGCTTGGAGAACCCCTAATCGAGAGGAAGGTCAAGTTTGGCTAACCTCTACCTTCCTTACTTTTTTTATGGACTCTGATGAAAATATGCTTTTATTCCCTATCTTATAACCACCTAGGCATGGGAAAGGTACTTGTCAGCCAGTTGCTTAAAATGTAAACAGTCTTTGGTATAAGGAGCTGAAGTGGCCGGTATATAAATTCTGAAAACACTACAGTTAGAGGTGACAAAATGACATCAGCCCTATGGCTACACGGGACAGGATGGTACTGCTGGAGAGAATGTCCTCTCTCCCACTCCAACCCCTGCAGGGTCATAAAAACGGTTTGTTGATGGAAACACCATGATACATTCATCCCAGATCTTACAGTGATAGTCTCACTTCAGCACTATCAGCAGAGTTCCAGGACCAGAGAGGAAAGGACAGGACTGAAACATGTTCTCTCCGCTATGTGGACTGGCACAGTCTCAGAGACTGTACTGTCAACACAAAGCAAAAAATAAAAAAGGTCCAGAGGGGCCCTGCTTATGATCTCACAGGGGTGAGGGCGTACAGTGACCAGACTAAGGGCAGATTGCTGTCCTCTAAAGGTCAAGGCTGATGAACTGGGACACAGAGCTAGACCTGGATACCATACCTATCAGAGTGACCTTCATAAAAATGGTCCAAATACATTTATTTGGGTTAAATGAGTGGGTGCTTCAGGATGTACAGTGGCGGGTGCCTACAGTCCCAACTCAGGAATTTGCCACTGCAAGGGCAACATAGAAAAATCCTGTCTGCGGAAACAAAACAGAGAGCCACAAAGGCTCCTTAATAGAGTGGGCTGATGAATGTATGACAGGTAGGACAGTGCAGCTAGAATGCCACGCCCACACTGAGTGGGCAGAGTTATGCCACGCCCACACTGAGTGGGCAGAGTTATGCCACGCTCACAGAGTGAACGGTTATGCCACGCCCACACTGAGTGAACAGAGTTATGCCACGCCCACACTGGGTGGGCGGAGTAATAGGCTGACTGGTTCACTGTGGGTGGTTCTAGGCTTTTCAGTTCCCACACCCACAGTTCCTGCCACCCGTCAGTTCCCACAGTGACCATAATCAGCAAGCAAGATACAAGCTAACACAGAGCACGGGTCTGACCATGTGACAACCACCTTTGAACGACAGTGGATTTGAGCTGGGGGCACAGTTCAGTGGAAGGGTTGTAGGCTCTGAGTTTCACCCCTCAGCACCTCACCCTCCCCCGCAAAAAAAATCATCTGAATTCATAGATAATACTCACTTAACTCCTTTCAGAGAGAAAAGTCTTTCAGAGCCAAACACTTTCTCAAATCGCTTTATTCTATATTTACTCATCCTGTATCCAATTATAAAAAGAAACGTTTTTTCAGGTCATGCCAAGTTACCATAAATATGAAAAAATAACTTCTATAATCTGGTATTATTAACTGGACACAGGCAATGGAAGGTCGAAGGTCAAGTCTGCTGTTTATTGTGAGAGGGGGCAAGTTACTAAGCTCCGTGGGACTTCAGTGGAACAGTAAGCAACAAACAGCACAGGAAAAAGAGGAATTAAGGTACAGAAAGTACTTAAAGTGACAGGCATCTGAGCGTCATAGCACAAGACAGTGTGAGCTAGCAAAGGGTATGTGGACTTGTTGTCTGACTGCTAAAATAGTCTGACACTAAATGTGCATTTTAATCCAGAGGTTGAAGGCAGTAAGGATGCAATTTTGAGGCTAGCCTGAGCTACACAGTAAGACTGAGTCTCAAAATAGCTGGGCGTAATGGTGAATTAATCATTACATTCTAAGTTAGTGCATACAACTCCTCCAGGCCAGACATCTGCTAAAGGTGTAAATATGCCAAGATTTTTTAATTCCTTAAGGAGCCTCCACTTCAGAGTTTACACCTTTGATGGAAAGCTAATTTCAGTAAAGCACAAATAAGGCTTCCCCCCAAGTTTTAGCAACTTTAAGATATCAGTGGTTGAGCAAACAGTCTGGAGGCATGATTTTTTTCACACGCTACTTACTGGTAGTGGAAGCCAACGTCATGATTGCCAATAACCACCTTCAGCTGCACATGGCTGCCATGCCTGAACATCTTCTGAAACCTCTGCACGTCATCTGCCCAGGCCTGAGGGAGCAAGAACCACAGCAGAGACTCTCAAACTGTTCTTCCTCTGCCAGAAACAGGATCCTGCCTTGACTGGAGAAGGCAAACCTGTTTCCACCCCCAAGACAAAGTTTTAACTCGTTTTTACAAGACATTGTGGCTAAAACAGTAGAGTTTGCCACAACAGGCTGGGGGATTTTCCATTTAGGGACTCAGGGAAGCCAGGATCGTGACTTAAGGCACAGAAAAGGATGTCAGGAAGAATCATAGGAAGGAGGGTGAGGTTAATTTTTAAGTTTTTAGATTTTTTATTTATTATGCAGAGTGTTCCACTTGCACTTATGTGTACAGGGTCAGAAGAAGGCATCAGATTTCATTATATCTGGTTGTGAGCTGTCATGTGGTTGCTGGGAATTGAACTCAAAACCTCTGGGAGAACACCCAGTGCTCTTAACCTCTGAGTCATCTCTCCCCAGAACTGAGTTTATTAAGTGTCATTATTATAGGTTTAAGAGAAGGCACAGAGGAGAGGACATGAAAGACACTTAACAGCTATGGTTTTGTTATTTTTGAAGTCACGTTGTACATAGGATGTAATTTGCAACAAGGCTCAAAGCTTAAGTTTTAAAATTAGGTAAAATAAACACAAGCTACTTTATGTATTTCTCATCTCGAAGAATTTCTAATGTCAGGCATGGGCCTGTTGTAATTCAAACATCCCAGAGACTAACAAGGGAAGATCACCTGTCAGCTGACGTTTTAAGCCATTAAGCTAACTTGAAATGTCTATATGATGAGTTTCTGAGCAGCCAGAGCCTCGACCCTGTCTCAAAAACAAATGAAAAACAGAAATTTCCTTTTCTGAATGAAATCATAAGGTAGATTATGAAGGCCAATGTTCAAGTTCAGTGATGAGAGGAAGAAGTTGGAACGTGTCCTGGTTTGTTTTTGCTGTGTTAGAACACCAACCAAAAGCAACTTGAGAAGGGAAGGGTGCATTTTAGTGTGCAGGTTACAATCATTCATCAAGGGGTGCTAAGACAGGAACTTGGAGCAGAGACAGGAACTGAAGAGTCAACCACCAGGAACAATGATTGCTGGCTTGACTCCAAGTACAAGCTCACCCTCAGCTGCCTTTCTTATACAACCCAAGATCACCTGTCTAGGGGTAACTCTGCCCACAGTGACTACCCCGCCACCGCCATGTGTCCTCTATCAATTATCAATAAAGAAAAAAATTCCAAGGGCCATAGAGATGATTTTTAAATGAGGTTCCCTCTTCCTACATGTTTCTATAGTTTGTGTCTAGTTTTCAAAACCTATCCAGCACAGTAGGGTTAATTGCAAAGGTCAAGTATATTCTGACCCTAAGAAAGGATGGTCCGTTTATTGGTTAATCCCCATAGCAGCTTACAACCATCTGTAACTACAGTTCAGGGGAATCTAACCCCCTCTCCTGGCCTCTAAGAGCACTGCATACACACGGTGTAGGCTGACTCACACTATAACATCTTTAAAAGGAAGGAGAAAGAGGAAGGAGGGAGGGAGGGGAAATAGGAAGAAGAAGAGGAAGAGGGAAGAGGAGGAGGAGAAAGCGAATTTTATGGTTATCAACCACTGCAACGTGAGGATTGTATTAAAGGATCACAGCATTAGGAAAGATGAAAACCACTAGCTTTTCTGCTCCCACAGGCTTAATTACAAGAAAGATTACAATGGTTTAGACCATGGGTCCAAAGCTAGTCCAGGCCCTCTTAAAAATGATGTTACATTTTAGTTATTTATTTGTGTCCGAGTTGCTTCTTTCTTTCCATCTTGTGGGCAGCAGGTTAGGCAGCAGAGCACCTTTCCCCCAAGCTGAGCTCTCTTTTCAGCCCCAAAGATTGTCTTTTAAAAGCTTTTAGACTGTTCTGACAAATGTCAATGGATTCATGAATATGTCCCAGTTAAAAAACCCATTCCTTACAAAAAAAAAAAAGAAAAATCAGTGGCTGAACATTTTTAAATCAACATCAAGAGCAGTCCTTTTTGTTCGTTTTAAGAACGCTTGGACGGCCCTCTCGTTTGTGCAGAGCTGAGCATCACCTCCACACCTAGCAGCCGTCTCGGGCCCCAGATGCAGGGAACCTCACACGGGTCCCTGTGGCTCCTTCTGCACCCCTCTCACTCATAAGAAAGGAGAGCAGAGTACAGTGGCAAGTAACTAAATCCCACCATGTACAGGTAAACAGGGGGATAAAGCTAGGGGCTGAAACGTAGCTCGATGGTAGAGCACTTGCCTAGCATATCCAAGGCCATGGGTTCAATCTCCCATGTCACCAAAGAGGAGTGTATGGCGTTAACTGTCCATCTCGACATGTATCCATGGTTACAGGTGAAATAATACTATCTTGCCTGTTTATCTACTTTTCCCCAGGAGTTTCTAAGACTACACTTCAATTATATAAATGTCAGCCTAACCACATATTTCCAACATAGATAAATAAGATTACCTGACCTAACACAAGACTAGCATTGATCAGGAACTCTAAAGATCTCCAAGTATTTGGGGCCTAGGGAGCAAACAAAGGGCCTCATACATGTTAAACACCCATCCCACCAGTGAGAGACATCCCTGACCATAGGACTATACATTCCATCATCAGAACTAAGAAAAACTCCCGCCTCCAGCCTCCAGAACTTTATAGACTGTCTGGGCTGCCAAAGTAAAACCCTCAAGGCAGAAGTAGAACCCAGGTCTCACCTGGGCGGAGCTCCACTTCCCTTCATCAAAGATGTCTCCCAGAATGAAGACAACTTCCGGCTGCAGCAACCATAGAGCTGTCTGAAAAGCTCTCTCCATTTGCCACTCCCTTGAAGAAGAAAAAAAAAAATCGTGTGTGAAGGAAGCTACTTGGGCTCTGCCATTTCCAAGGAGGTGTGAGGTGCTGCAGCTATTTCGCACTCCAGAGGCAGGAAAGCAGGTCTCCGTGAGTTTAGGGTCAGCCTAGTCTGCATAGCAACTTCCAGGGCAGCTACACAGTAAGAGCGTGTTACAAATAAGTTCACTAACTAACTAGCAAAGCCAAATGAAAACTGAATTAAATGGTCCCATTCTCTGTCTCCCATGGCTCTAATCTTAGATTCCAACCCTAGACTTTGGAGCAACCAAAAGATTTGCATCTGATCAAATTTAGGGAATTTCAAAGCTGCCTTTGCCCACTCTCAAGTTGCCCTGAAGCCATCAGTTCAACAAACCCAGGGATTTGAAAGGGTTTAACAGCTTCCAGAGACACACTGAGAAGACAGCATACAGTCTAAGATGCTTTCTTTTTTTCTGTGTGTGTGTGTGTGTGTGTGTGTGTGTGTGGCGTTGGGCATTTTTTGTTTTGTTGCTTTCTTTTCTTGTTTTTTCAGACATGCAGGCTCTGGAACTACAACCCCAGCTCAAGCTTCACTTCTTAAAAAGACCTAAGCCTAAGTATTCTGGAGAAACAAGAAAGAAATCGCAACAGTAAACCCAGTCAATTTCAGATATGTGTGATCACCCCGAAGGTGAGTTCACACGCACACAAGAAGGGGTTCAGTCTGACAGGCAATAAATGCCTAGCACCATCTGTTGGTAAATGGAGTCTGGAGAACATTATCCCTCTGATTTCCAATTTCTTCCTTAGTAATGAAGACAAAAAAAAAAAAAAAAAAAAAAAAAAAAGGAAGAAAGAAGAAGGAAGGAAGGAAGGAAGGAAAGAAGGAAAGAAGGAAAGAAGGAAGGGAGACAGACAGACTATTGCCAGCATGGGGGTGTGTTCCTGTCATGACAAGAAAACCATGAGTTCAAGGCTAACATGAACTACATAGAAAGACCATATTCAAAGAAAATGAATTTCCTTACTAAAACTGGAAAGCACCCACTTTCGAGAACTAAATTAGACGGTGCTTGAAGAACGGCAGCAGCACACAGGAGACGTGCCACGCTCCTCAGTCTGCCCCTCCTCTCTCCTCCTCAACTCTCCCTGAAGCCACTGTCCTACGGGTCCCGCTGCCATCATCACAGACATTGCGCCTCTAAAAAAAGAATGTTAAAAAAAGAATGTCATGTCCTACCGTGCAGAAATAAAAGAAGAGCCTTTTTGTTTTTAATCACAGTCATTTTTAGACCCCACGTGTTTGGTATACGTTACTACTTAAAGGTTTGTCCTTCCAGAGCCAGAGGTGGCTCTGTGGCCAAACATCAGCGCAATGGCACTGGTAGATGGGAAGGAAAACTACCCAGAGGGGCTGAACGCTCATGTCCCGGTCAGAGCTTGGGAAGTGCAGCTTCACTCTGACCTTCTCTAGCCCACATCCCCATTGGCCAGAACTCTGCACAGAAGAACCTGGCAGCCCTTCACCTTTCTTCTTTCCTCTTGCCGCTCTCTCCCCACACTGGGAACATCTATGCCCTGCACACTCTGCCAACCTCAGGTCACCGGTACCTGCAGCATCCAGAGCATACCGCCTCTTGAAAACAACTGAGCTGTGGTGAGGAGCTTACAGTTGGTTCTTCAATGTCCCCTGACAGCTCATATGTAACCCGTTTGGTTGCCCAGTGATCGGCTTTGGATCCTAAGGGTTTGAGTATCACCAATATAGTAATTCCAGAGCGGATTCATAGTATGACAGAATTATTGGGAGGTGTGACCTAGCAGGAAGGAATAGGCCAATAGGGACCTTGTCCTTGGCCCCTTCCTGTCCCTCTTTCTGCTTCCTGTCCACAGTGAACTGAGCTCCTCTGCTCTGCAAGCTCTTCCACCATGACTCTGCCAGGAACAAGAAAACAGGCACTGAGGATCTGAGCCAATAATGCTGCTAACCAACATAAATGTCTCTCCTCTTATGTCAGGAATGAAACTGATGTCTCAGGTATGAAAAGCTAAGACAAGAAACGGCTGCAGGATAAAAGCCACCGCTGGGAAGAACACTGTCAACACCTCTGTCGCAGAAGCCAACTCCAGTGTCTACCTGCATGAAAGAATTTTCAAAATGTGCTTCATACTGGACCTATAATGTCAGGATCCTGGTAGGA
Organism: Micromys minutus; assembly: GCF_963924665.1. Taxonomy (NCBI): domain Eukaryota; kingdom Metazoa; phylum Chordata; class Mammalia; order Rodentia; family Muridae; genus Micromys; species Micromys minutus. The sequence continues at coordinate 52,251,873 of NC_137977.1, forward strand.
TTGCCAAAATGTAAAGCCAGCCTGGGCTTCACAGTAAGTTTAAAGCCATCCTAGGCTACACAGTAAGTCTCTGTCTCAAAAAGTAAACAAAAATATGAGGTCCATTAAGGGACCTCAGTTTTTCAAAAGAATGAAATTCTGGTTTATCTACAGCATGGGTGAACCCTGAGGGACATTGTGCTAAGTGACCTGACATAAGCCAGTCACAGAAAGAAATGCTGTGTGGTTCTTATATGTAATGACTATAGTAGCCGGGTTCACAGAGGCAGGAAACACAGTGGTGGCTTCCAGGGACAAGGGAAGAGAGGAAAGTGAGAACCTGGTACTTTGTGGGGACAGTCGCCGTTCAAAAGGAAAACATCTGGGGGTGGGCAGCAGCAACAACTGCACAGGAATTTTGACCATGCAAATGCCACTTTGAGTGTGTGCAAACCCAGATAGTGACAGTATGTGCTATGCATTTTACATCGGTCCAAAGTACGGAACAAAAAAAGCCTGCTAGTGCCAAAACAGATTAAGTTTCAGCAGGTCAGAGTTAAAGAGGCAAGACCTCACCCATCCTCGGGGAGACAGGTACACACCTGCCTCATGCCTCTGGCTACACAGAGAAGCCAAAAAGCCCAATGTACTCAAGCTCACATACATACCACCACAATGAAGAAGAACTGCCCATGCAGAGCTGTATCCTCCTGCCCAGGGACCACTCCTCATCCCAGAGGGTGTGGGGACCGTCCTTAGACAGCTATGCTTCCCTGTGCTAACCCAGTAATTGACCAAGAGGTGGGACTTACAGACTCACCAAACTCCCAGAACTAGTCAGCAGCCCAGACAGCGCTCTAATCACAGGGCTCTGAATATAACACGTGCTTAAAAATTAGTAGGAGAAAAATTCAAACCCCTACATGTCTTTAGAAGCAAATATGGCTGTAAACCGGAAGCTTCCCAGCTGACCTGTAGAGAGAGGGCCGTGCCTTCCTGCCTACCAAATTCTAGAAGGATTCCCAGCTTCCCTCCTTACCTTCGTAATTTGTCCAGCCAGTGGCCTCTTATCTCCCCAAGTAAGTGAGTGTCAGCCAGAAACATGGCTTTCAGTACAGGCTCCTGCCTACCACCATGGGCTAGTGTCTTCACCTCAGGCCAACGGCACCGAAACAGGACCAGGTAGTAGATGAAATATTCACAAAACAGAAGTACAGAAATAACGAAGACTGTGAGTTTCAACAGCAGCGCTCTCCTCCTCCTCAGTGGATGGAAGTTCTGTCTTCTCAGCCCCCATCCAACCAGAGCCATGTCTGCTGCTCAGGAGTCGCCCACAGAAGAGAGTCAAGTCCATCAAGAACCCACCATGGAAGCCTGAGGAGCGGAGGAGTAAAGACAAGGCACAGTCCCGAGCTGTACCTTCAGGGAAACAGGAAAGAAAAACCCCTGAAACTTGGTTGTTTGTGTTTCCACAAAGATAAGTTTGCCCTGCAAATTGGTGTTGAAAGTCCAGATGGCCTTCTTTCAGATGACCTGATGTACCAGAGGTTTCCGGAAGGATGCTTAGAACGTTTCTGTGCTCATCCTGAATCTTGGCTAACGTTGCATCCTGTGAAGGAAGCAGTGTTTTGAGACATCCGGGTAACACAGTTGATGAAAAGCACCCTGAGATATGTTCCGAGCTTCATTGTAGCTGCTGCAGAATTTCCCAGCATGAGCTCAAGATGAGAATGTAAGAAGAAAGTGGCCAGGAGGCCACAGAGAGCCTGAACTTCAGAGAAGCCACTACAGGGGGTGAGGCCATGGCAGTGACCAGAGATCCCAAATGAGCCAATAGAGAAAAGAAAGCCACATCTGCACACTTGGCTTTTAGACGTGAATCCAGGAACTGCACCAGTTCATAGACATGGAGTCAAGAACACACTCGTTGCTAGACAGTTGACAACTGTCCCTACAGACTCTGGGCTTTAAAAACATTGAAACTTTTAAGATTTTTTTAAAAGATTTTATTTATATGAGTACAATGTAGCTGTCTTCAGACACACCAGAAGAGGGCATTGGATCCCATTACAGATGGTTGTGAGCCACCATGTGGTTGCTGGGATTTGAACTCAGGACCTCTGGAAGAGCAGTTGGTGCTTTTAAGCACTCATCTCTCCAGCCCCCAGTATTAGAGGGTTAACCCACGATCATCATGGCAGGAAATTGACAGGCATGGCACTGTCAGAGCAGAAGCTGAGAACTTTACATTCTGATTGGCAGACAGCAGGCAGGGGGCTTCTGAAACCTCAATCCCACCCCCAGTGACACACTTCCTCCAACAAAGCCACATCTACTCTAACAAGGCCACCTGTCCTAACCTTTCCCAAACAAACAGTTCCACTAGCTGGGGACCAAACATTTAAATATGTGAGCCTCTGGGGACCATTCTCGTTCAACCACAATGTACTTTCTCCAAAGGGATTTAACTAAGTAAGAGTCAAAGGGATGGTAGGTCAAACATAGAGTTAGGTAACTGCCTATTTAAGGAACTAAGATAATATGGTTCTAGGACTCTAATATTCCAATTATCTACAATTGTTGATCAGACCTATAGAATGTTTAGTGTAGGGATGGCTCCCCCGTACCCCAGGGAACTTCAGTTAACAACATAAAGCAGGGCTAGCCTAGGGAACAGGATCTGCAACAATACATCCTCCCAGTATTGCTAGTGCTCAGTGGATGCCAACAATGCTCCATCGGTCACCCGCCCTCTGGCCTGTCACACTGAAGGCCAAGGACATTGATGTGACAGCACCTGTGTGGCCTTGCTGTGGATCCTCACCTGGCTGACACTCCTCAAAAAGCTTTCGTGTTGCCCAAGATGATGAAATTCCTAAACGGCAACTTGATAATTACTCCACTACACCCACTTCCTCTCACCAGAGAGCCCTGTTTGAGCAGTTGTGCCTACGGAGCTCTGGGTATGAGCAAGCAGGAGAAGGAAGGCTAGAGAGCAGGTGTCGGCATAGGACAGACACAAAGGTGCAGACCTCCAGCTTCCCCAAACTCAGGGCAGAGACGTCTACACAGCTCAACCTATCCAGTGAACCCACTCAGCAGGTCCCACCCACTCTGCTACAGGACCTAACCTGTAAGCTCCCAGTGCAGAAGAATACACAACACAGCAACGGAGAAAGCTCTATTCCTGCCTTCAAATGTCTACCTTCTTTCCACAGAGAGAGAAAAAAGCAACAACAACAGACTTACATCCATTTGGTGAGAGGATGTTTACAGGCAAGGAATTAGAGGGGGACAGGGAGCTAGAAGACATAAAAGGACCAGAGAGCCCGATAGCAATGCTACTGCTGTCCCCATATTCTCCAGAGGAAGACCTTAGGACCATGTCAATCAGCTCTTGGGGCAGGGGAGGGGGGACTAGGGTTGGTGACTGAAATTCTAGCACTTTGGAGGCTGAGACAGAAGGATTGCTCCAAGGCCTATCTGGACCAAGTGGTGAAGCCAGCTGGTTCAGAGAGCAAACATACTTGGATGACTTCAGACACTAGGTTCTTAAACTAAATCCTCTTTCTTTCTACACTCAGACTTCCTGAACTCTTATTTCTGGGTTGTCTATAGTATTAGAGGCGAAAAATGTCCCTCCTTCCCAGTCATGTAGAGATAATGGAAAGGAGGAGGACTTTGTTCTCTCCCTAGAAACAGCATCACCGAAGCCACCACGCCTTTTAAGTAGTCCAAGAGCTGGAAAGGGAAGTGCCCATAATTCTAGCAATACTCAGGAAGCTGAGGCAACTTATTCAAACTCTGACTCAAAATAAAATTTGTTAAGGCCTTTGGGTTTGTGTCAGTGGTAGAGCGTGTGCCTAGTATGCACCAGGTAGAGACTCAATCCTAACGAGAGAGAGAGAGAGAGAGAGAGAGAGAGAGAGAGAGAGAGAGAGAGTGTAGAATATATATCCTCCCTCCCCACCTTGCAAAATTACCTGACAGTGATAACTTAAAACAGTCTGGGGGTTAGAGAAATGGCTCAGCAGTTAAGAGCACTGTCTGTTCTTCCAGAAGTCCTAAGTTCAATTCCCAGCAACCACATGGTGACTCACAACCATCTGTAATGGGATCCAATGTCCTCTTCTGGTGTGTCTGAGGACAGCTACAGTGTACTCACATACATAAAATAAATAAATAAATACATCTTAAGAAAGAAAAAGAAAACAGTCATAGCTATGGGTAGAGAGACAAAAGTTACTCCTATCTGGCTTTGACAGAAAGGTTTGGAGACTGTTAAGTAAGTACACAGAACAATTTTTCATCCACTATGTACCTCTACAGAGGAAAAGCCAGGCTCACCCACCCTTAGGAGGAAGTAATAACAATTGTCTCTTGGGCCTCTTTGGGAAAAGTTTCCTGAAAGAAATAAGCAGTAAACTGAAGTAATTTTTTTGGTTCATCCATCCACCCATTGATCCAAGCACTTTCGAAATCATAATCCTAACTAAAAGGTCCGAGGGTTTGATTTTGGCTTTGTGTGTGTGTGTGTGTGTTTTCCTGAAGATGAAATTCAGGACCTCAATGCTAGGCAAGCACTCTACCATACCCTGTGAACAGGAGTGGGGGGCATGGGAGGTTGGGAGGAGAGAGAGGGGGAGAGAGAAAGAGAAAGCCCAAGAGCGCCTTGTGAGTCCTGATTACCCAGAGGTCAGCAAGCCACCTCACCTTTGAAAGAATGCTACTCGTAGGCTGAGTTGGGTGCCAAGACTCCAAGTTGGCATCTGCATTCCAAAATCACACTACAGTGATCTGAAATAAAACAGAAAATGTGTTTTGATGCTAAAATAGTTTATTTAGTGAACTATTAACAAGCAAGCCGACTGTACAAGTGAGAAGAAATGTTTTGTTTTTTAACGACTGGCTTTATGTTTATGTGGCTCAGTGGAGAGCACTTCTGCTTCCTCATACCACAATCAAGTCTTCGTTTGGTTTCTATATACGCAACCTGGGAGGAAAGGCCTTATTTGCTTACATATCTCAGGTTACAGTCCACTGAGGAATAACAAGTCGGGAATTCAAGGTAACCCAGAGATAGGGACTGAAGCAGAGACTGTGGACAAACACTAACTTTCTCCCCCTGGCTTGCTCATTTTGCTTTTGCATACACCTGCTCAGGAGTGCCTCGGTGGGCAGGCCCCACCCTCGTCAATTACCAATCAAGAAAATGCCCCACACACTTGCCTACAGACCAGTCTGACCGGGATGGAGGCGTATGAATTGCCACAATCTACAACTGAAAGCAAAATATTTTTATTTGCTGGCTGATTCTTATGTCAAAGCTACCATCAGATATTTAAACCCTCCTACAAAACACCATAAAAATTAATACTTAAACGCATGTCTCCTGGTTGTTTATAATTTTAAATATATTATTAACACAATCTCATCAGTCGCTATTTACATGTGAAAATGTATATACTAAGTAATCTTATAGATGATTGATGTGTGTGTGTGTGTGTGTGTGTTCAATTTAAGGAGTAACTGAGATAGCCCTACACCTCTCGGTAAGTAATGTTTCCAGAAAGCTGTTTTTGGTCTTTGGTTTTGGTTTTAAGAGATTTAACTTGCTGGGGTAAAAGATCCATGAAGTTTCAAACACTTAAAAAAGAAACGGCAGTTGACCTTGAAGTGTACATATGGCAGGGCCGCAGAACCCACTCTTTCTCCTTACTTTTTCCCTGCGCTTTGGTGGGCGCAAAGCCGTGGAAGCCCCAGGATCCCCTGTCACCCTCCCTGAAACCTCGATAGCGGCCATGAAGGACCTCGACTGGAGCTGCAGCCCCAGCACTGAGCAATGGAGCCCGGTGTCAGTCATCTGGGAACCCCGGAGCTCTCCAAAGCTGGCGCCCCGCGTCGTGCAACGCCAGCAGCGGGAAGCTCCGAGACCAGTGCCTGGGAAGAAAGAGTAGACGCAAATAAAGATGGAAACCTACGTAGGGCTGCGGCGACCGGCTCGCGGGGGCCATCCTCCGGGGACCGCCTGCGCCCTTCCCCAGGCCTGGGACCGCGGCGCCTCCGGGAAGTCGCAGCTGCACAGGGTGGCGGCAGGAAGGGGCCGCCAGGTGTGGGTGGGTGATGCGCGAATGGAGGACCTGCTCGTTGGGGACCGAACCGCGCGCCCCGGGACCGCGGGGCCTGCGCGCTGCCACTGTGGCGCCCGCCGCCCCGCGCCGTGCGGCCAAAGCTCCAGCCCCGGTGGCAGCTTCTCGGCAATCAGCTCAGGAAGCCGCGAGAGTCCTTCCGGCGGCCAGCAGTCACGGGCCACTATGACTTCTGTCTTTTGTCATCTCCCGAGCCTGGCCAGGTGTCTTTTTTGGGAAAAAAAAAAAAAAAAAGAATACTCAAGGAAGGTGAAGCTGGTCAGAGGCTTATTGTGGGGGGGTTATTATGGGAGTTTCGTTTCTTTTCAGCGAGCAAAACCTAGCATGTTTAACTTTTGGTATTCGCACTTCCGCTATTTGAAATAATTCTTAACAATAGCCCTGCAAGAAGAAGAAGAAAAAAAAAAAAAAAAGCACGGGGGTCATTAACCCGTGCTTCAAGATGCACATTCGGTGCAGGCTTGAGAAACTATGTACTGGTGTCCAGCCAGAAAATCGCGGGCCAGTCCTGGAAATCTGAGTACAGTTACAGAGTAAGCTGCAGGGTGACAAATCACAACAAAATGCCTGGGATGCCTTGAGCATGCTGTAAATGGTCACTATCTACTAAGAAAGGCTGTAGACTTTTCAACTCTGTCCAGGAGAGAAACTTTTAACATCATCACCAAACAGATGCAATGCGTGGAGATCCAGGTGTGTGTGTGTTGGGGGGACAGGGTAGGGGACTAAATCCAGTCAGTTTAAGAGCTTAAGAAAAAACAGCCAAATGAACACGCTGGATAACACACCTGGAAGCCATCAGCCAGAACCAGAAAGCAGAACTCCTGCAGACCATAAACAATCTTTATTCAAAAGTAAAAGTCAAGCCACTGGGCTTGGTAGAACACTCTAGAGTCTGGGCTCCCTAGCAGGCTTAAACAGTTAAGTTCCCAGTCCACCAAAAGTCTTGGTTATATAGCATCCCTGGCTCAATTTTTTTTTTCTTAATTCACATTAAAAGTTTTAAATGACACAAGGAAAGGGGTGGGGCAAAGGTCAGAGGGAGAGCCATTATAAAGAGACTTAAGATACAAGTTAGCAAAATGCAGTTTGTGAGCTTTATTTGATGATTTGATACAAAGAAACTCTTACCAATTTATCCCTCCTCCTGCACAGACATAGGTGTGCACACATGGCACACCATTGGTCCAAAAGTAGTGAGAGAACTTACCAATGGTCTTCTTCCTCTTCCTCCTCCACCACATATACATGGCTTCCAGAGATCAAAGGCAGGTTGTCAAACTTGGCTACAGGTGCTTTACCCACTGAGCAATCCCAATCAAACTCTTTTTTTTTAAAGATATTTGTGAACAGTTTGAGAAATGCAAACAGGCTGGAAGCTAAATGACTTTGGAGAATGATTAGTTATCTTGCTAGAGAATGCTTTTGTAATTGTGTTTTTGTTTTTGGTTAAGAAAAGGTCTTGCTTTAGTGCAGGTTGGCCTTGAACTCACAATCCACAGCCTCAGGCATGGTAGAATCAGATGTGTGCACTCCTTTTTCAGTCTTGCTTTTCTGAGAGTCCCTATCAGAGAAGTATGCAGAAGTGTTTACAAGTAAAGGACCGGGTTTCTGAGATTTGGTTTCATAGCAAATTTTGGGATTCGTCATGGGGGGGGGGGTTGTTAAAGTGGTAGAAACAATACAGGTACCAAGCTTAACACTGAAGCAACAAGACTGCATGGGCATTTTGTGGCAAAATCATGACCCCAGAAGGTGCCCGGATTCCAGCTACCTTTTGTAGCAAAGGGACCTGTAAGATACAGTCAAGGTGAAGCCTAGGAGATGTGGAAATCATCCTGAATTAACTAAGTGGCCACAATCCCATCCTTTGGGGTCTAATTACAAGAAAGGGGCCTTCTCTAGTCTTAATGAGAGTACTTGGGGAACAGGGCTATAACAACAACAGTGGAGAGGGGGAGGGAGATTTGAGATTTGGTCTGGCCAATTTTACTAACAGTTGCATAGAAGTTTTGGTCCAAAACCAGGTCCTTTTTCACTGTGGCATTATGGAATCAGTAACAAGACCCAGCCCCTGTAATAAGCAGCAAAGAAGGTGAAGAATAAGAGGAAGGGGTTAGGGAGATGCTCAGTGGATAACAGTGCTTGCTATGCAAGAAGAGGGCCTGAGTTTGGATCCCCAGCAGAGATAAAAACTCAGGCATGGCTGTTCATACTTGTAACCCCAGCACTGAGGACCAGGACAGACAGATCCCAAGAGCTCACTGGTAACTGAAATGATAATATTCTGCATCAGTAAGAGACCCGAGGGCTGGAGAGATGGCCCAGTGGTTAAGAGGACTGACTGCTCATCCAAAGGTCCTAGGTTCAATTCCCAGCAACCACATGGTAGCTCACAACTATCTGTAATGGAAACTGATGCGCCCCCCCTTTCTGGTGTGTCTGAAAGACAGCTACAGTGTACTCATATACACAAAATTTTTTTTTAAATCTTTTTTAAAATGACATAATAATGATAAAAAATAAATAATGTTTAAGTGCCCAGTCCCAAATGGGAAAGCTATATCACTTCCTCCAAGGATCAGGGAACATCCCAGAAGAGGAGGCAGAAAACCCTGTAAGAATGTAGCAAAGGTACCTTCTTGATATGGCTGCCTGTGTGCTCAGAAACACTGCAGCCATGGCTTCCGACTGTGACTTGCACAAGTCTGGGCCACTCACCTTTCACCACGAATGAGGGTGGAACCCTTGAAACAGTTAACAATTAGCATTTGCTGAGGGAGGAGGTACAGCTTCCCCGATGGTGTAGAAACAGGAAAGCTGGCCCTCCGCCCTTGAATAACCTCCCTCCCACACTGGGCAAGTGACTAGTTAAACTCAGTGGGCCACGTGCAAAAGGAAGAAAGAAAAGTAGGAGGGAGACCTGTGGAGGGCAAGTGTGTCAGCAGGAGAGGGAGGGGGCATGGTAGAGGCATCAGGAATGAAAATAACTAAAATTCATATGTAAAGGTAGTAAACAGTCAAACAACATTCTTACAACATGGATGGTGTCTGGGGGACAGTAACAGAAGCTGACCTTACACACATATACACACACACATGCACGCACACATGTATGCACACATGTATGCGCATGCACACACATACAACTGTGAAACTATCCTACAACGAGAGCATGTCATAACAACATGCCCACCTACCAACACAACCATCAAAAATGCATATGTGTACATGTATGCACACATGCTCCGAGGATTGCGTCCAGTACATGATAAAAGCATTCTATTATTGAACTACAATGTTCATCCTTAACCTCTTCAAAGCAAGTTTAAGGACATGCAGAGAATGGTTGGAGCTAAAGGAGAAACAACATAAGCCAGAGTTAAGGAGTCATTGAAATAAGTGATATGTCAGAAAACAGAAATTCAAGGGAAAACACTTGAGAAGTGAAACATAAACCAAAAGCAATATTAAAGGAAATATAACTCATATCACCTTCAAAACTGAACTAAATAAAATGAAAGGCAAGGCCTGGTGTCAATGCCTCTTGGTTGCAGGCCCCTCTATCCCCAGCATTTAGGAAGCTGAGATAGGACTGTGGTTTTGAAACCAACCTGGGCTACAAGAGAAGGCTATGACAGGGCCAGCTAGATTCACTCTTAAGGGAGTGAAAGGAAATTAAATTCAAGGTCTGATAATCTCAAGGCCTGATAATCTTATTGCTGGTTTTTGGTATTCTCTTCATAGTATATTTTAGTCCTTAATAATTAAGACCTTCCACAATCTGGCAGTCTCTGCAATGCTGAATTTGCTCTTTTAAGAGAAATAATTTTTCCTATTGTCTGAATATGATTTGTCTAAGCTATCTCTTATACAAGGAGATGGAAAACAGGAGTGAACAGACAGAGAAGAGTATCTTGTTAGTTGTTAGCTAGGAAATTTAGGGCTTAACTGCTTAACTGCCTCCTCTGGACACCTGGACCCCATCGATTGCAGAGCTCTGGAATTCAGTCATTAGTGAGCTGTGACTAATCTTGTATAAACACTGCAGCACCTGGGACTGCAGAACCCTGGAGTGTAATTAATTCTTGTGTAAATGCCAGGTCCTTGAAAGAGCCCATCCTCTCACAAAAAGGGAATGGGGTGAAGAGGTCATTGTGTGGGGCTCGGGCTCCTGACTTCCTGACTACAGTGAGTGTTGGGCAAGCTTTTCTTCCCAGCCCCCAACTCCCTCGTTATGAAAACCTCCAGCTTTTGAGCCTCTTGGCTGATACCTCTACCTCCTTCGTGAGATACGTATTAGCCCGGAGCTCCGTCATTAAACTACCTCATGCTTTTGCAACAAGAAGGTCTCTCGTGTTTCATTGGGTAACCCCATGTCCTGAGACTCGAGTGGGGGTCCCCGAAAGGGGGTCCTACAGGAGGAGTCAATAGTACATAATATGCTAATTTTTGGAGCAGATCAAAGTCAAGTCTCTAACCAGAGCTAGAAGTAATCCTCAGATTCTACTTGTTTGACCCTGTAGAAACTCTTTTCCTTAATGGGTATCTGGTGCATTCTATACTGGTATGCTAGTTTTTAATACACTATCTTCTCCCTTACAACTTAGTTTCACTTCTACAGATTTACACACTACCCCCTTAGAAGTGTTCTGGGGTACTCACCAGAGAAAACTGCTTGAACATGGGTTTAAGTAATAAAAACCCTTTATTAGCTGATTGGCTACCACACTGGGTGTTCAGGATCTCCGTACAGCCTGGAGCCTTTCTCACAATGACCTTTTAACATAAAAACTAAGTTCTGAGTTGGCATACTTCAGTTAACAAAAACAATTAGCCAGAAGCTGAACTACAGAAGCCAAAAGGCAAGATTTAGAGACTTTCCCATAACTATGAACTTTGATGGATGAGGTGGTTTGAATAGATCTGGCCTACATAGAGTTATATGTTTGGTTAATTGGCTCATAAGGAGTGGCCTTGTTGGAGGAAGTGCATCATTATAGGGGCTGACTTTGAGATCTCCTATACTCAAGCTCTGCCCAGTATGGTATCCCAGTCTTCCTGGCTGCCTTCAGATCAAAATATAGAACTCTCACATCCTACTGCAGAGTGTCTGCCTGTTAGGGTTTCTTCTTTTACTGTTTATTATAATGCTAAGTGCTGGCCTCCAAGACTTGGAGTCTGCACATAGCCTAAGGGACTAGATTGCCCCCAGTCAATTCTGATTGGCAAATAAAGATACCAGCAACCTGTAGCTGGGGAGAATAGACATAGGCGGGGCTTAGGTTTTCCCGGACTTGGGACCAAGAAGGAGAAGAAAGAGGAGAGAAACTGCCAAAGGATAGAGAAGACTTGTAGGAGGCCAAGAGAACATGGTGCTGAGGGCTGCCTTATTGGAGCTAAAAGCAGCCCAGATGAAACGTAGTAATAACTTGGGTTATGAATAGGAGGTAGATTATAACAGCATGGAGGGTAGGCAGCTGCCCAGCTGTTGTGCTGCCTAAAGTATATTTAAAAATGAAAGCTATGTGTGTGTCTTATATCCAGGAACATAAATGGTCAAAGGCAGGAAGAAACGCTGTGCCTGATTATTTTTAAATATTTTTTTTACCACATCTGCCCACACGCTGCCATGCTTCCAGCCATGATGATAATGGACTAAACTCTGAACTGTAAGCCAACTAAATGTTGTCCTTAATCAAAAGTTAGCTTGGTCACGGTCTCTTCACAGCAAAATAGAAGCTTAGCTAAGACAATGGATTGGGTCTTTGTTTTCCATTTTTGTCAGGTGGTGCTGTCTATATATTGAGTCTTACAGCCTGAACGACTCTTCCATCATGGAATCAGTGGTACTAAGGTAGTGGTTGGGGGAGGGGAGTTGAGATAGCTACCAAAGTCTGGGGCCCTGTTACAAGGAGCTCCATCCAAGGTCTTAGTGGCTTCCTAAAATCTTGACAGAAGACTTCGGGACCACACAAGTTTTATATTTGAATGAACTGGGAAAAACAAAAACAAACAAAACAAAACAAAAAAATCTATCATTATGTTGATCACACCAAGTTCTGTTGCTAGCTTGGAGATCTTGAAAACACGCTTACAATGACCAAAAAAGGCACAGCTGAACTGAAGACAACATGTCCCACGTACTTGTTAGGAATTTTTTAAGATAAAGGTTTTAGGCCCTGGATTAGAGCTTCCTGTGGGTAGGACTTGGCTGTTTGTATTATATTAATGTGGGTTCCTAAATTAGTTTGCAGGAGACTCTGCCCATCCACAAGTAAAACACTGACCCTCCTCCCACCCACAGCCAATGGCTGGGCTGGGGAGACAGAGGAAGGACTTTTAGGATTCCCAGCTGAGGGACAAAGAGGAAGAAGGAGAAAACAGGAGATACATCATAGGGGAAGGGGGACGCCATGCTGAGAGATTATGCTGTACTGTCCTCAAGACACTGCCCAGTTTCTCGCCCACTGGAATAAACTCACAGCAATTACAGTCTCGTTTTCGCTTTCTTGTCTGCTGTCTCATAACATTAATCTCATTTCAAAGTATTTCAACTCCAAACTGAAACTTTTTCACATATTTCTCCCCTACTTTCTCTTCTCCCTCAATAACCTGTCTAAAGGCAGTAACAGCCATGCCGCAGGCTGACTGAGATGCTGCCTTAAAAATCTTCTCTTCCAAAAATACAAGTTCATTTTTTAATTCAGCTTCACTCAAAATTTCAGGGCAGGAAGAGAGCATAGGGTCCAAGAGTCGCCAAAGAATGACGCCCCAGCCTATTAGTATGCAAAAGCAAACCCAGCATGCAGGGTTCTACCACTCATCAAAAATGCTGACACCCCCACACAAAGGTGCACAGTCCTTCTTATAGGGAACTAAGGGAATTTTAGTTAGGATTAGGTAATCTAAACTTTATTGGTGGGTGCCAGGGAAGTTCCATGGGTCGGTTTCTGATTGGCTTGTGCCCGGGTGGTCAGTGGATTTTATTCCTGCGTCATGAATGTTTAACCAGAAGATGAGACTCCCAAACCATTTAAGGCTGCAGCACAGCTGGCGCATCCTGAGATAAGGCATTCTCCCATTCTTGTGGTTCTCTCTAGGCTTTTTTTTGTGAGGGGGATTTTATGATCTTGTTCCTGTACTTTGTGGTCTGTTCCTGGAGCTGGTGACCTATGACCTAGTTCCTGGGACTAGTGACTGACTTATGGCCTAGTTCCTGGGACTAGTGACTGACTTATGGCATAGTTCCTGGGGCCAGTGACTAATGGCCTAGTTCCTGGCTTTTATGGTCTGTTCTGGAGCTGGTGACTTATGGCCTAGTTCTCTGCCCCTCCCCCAGTGGTTCTGTCCTATATAATCCACATATTTTGATGTCCCATTTTGCCTCTTCTCTCTGCACACATGCTTTTCTTTCTCTTCTTCCTCCCCTTTCTCCCTCCCCATGGTGACTTCCCTAGCCTCCTTCCTTTGGGTCAGTAAACTCACCAGAGAGCAGCTTCCCAATAAACCAGCATTTAATAGAATCTTCTCTGGTTTGAACTGGCTCATTTCACCAATGGAGAAATGACTTAGCAACAGCAACAGACCCAATTATCAGTTCTGGTTTTCTTAATTACTTCTCCTATTATTGTGATAAACACCCAGGAGGGGGACTTAAAAGAGAAAGTATTTGTTTGGCTCATGATCTGCGATGACGCAGTCCTTCACGACAGGGACTGAATGGTGGCAGGAGAGACTTGCAGAGCTGCAGTGAGAATCTGAGGAAGCTGGCTACCTCCTGTCAGCAGTTAGGAGGCAGAGCTGTGGCTCATCCTGACCACTGTTTTAGGGAGGAGCTCTTAAACAATGTGTGTTTCCTTTTCTTGCCACTGTCTTCTATAACTGTGTCAGTGTCTAAGACCCTGTCAGACATTCCCCAGAGCTCTGGAACTGAGCGGAGGAATAAGACTGATAATTCAGTTCTTAGCTGACAAAAAGGCGGTGCACTTTCACATAACACAGGCCAGTAAGTGGGTGAGAAAGTCGGGTTAAGAACTGCCCCAATAGGTTGGGAGTGGATAAAATCTAGGAAGAAGTAACCTACCTTGCATTTCAAGGTCAACTGGAGAAGACTTGAAACTGCCCCGGTTTGGATTTGTTTTTAAGGCATCTCTTCCTCTCCACAGTCATAGAACAAGCCCTCACCTGAAATGCAAGGACCTGGTGTCTGCCGCCTACTCACCGGCTTTCCAAGCCTCTAAAGTAACTCTGTAACTCCATGATTTTCAAACACTCAGCCTCAGTACTGGCCGGTGCTCAATCTCCTCTCTAAACGCTGCCCGCATCACACCCGAGCCTTGGTCTACCCAGCTGTTTGCAGATCTTGTGCCACCGTCCCTAAAATCAGTCTCCCTGGGAATACAAGGACAGAATTTACACATGCGCAGTCTTGTTTCTAGGCTAAGAGCAAGCAGATTCCATAACTGGCTCTCCGGCCTACCATTCCTTCATCCTTACTAAAAATCAAGCCACTGATAAGTTCTGGAGAATGAACAAGAAAAAAACTTTTCTTCATGTTTTTGAGACCAGGTTTCTCTGTGTATCCCTGGCTATCCTGAAACTCACTCTGTAGCCCAGACTGGCCTTGAACTCAGAGACCCATCTGCCTCTGCTTCCCAAGTGCCAGAATTAAAGGCATCTATCTCAGTGTCACCCAGCAAAAGAACAAATTTTGAGATAAGCAAATATATACTTCCAATTCATTAAGAAAATTACAAATTCACCAATTATTATGTATATATAGCCATCTGGTTTCAAACTGGGGACAAATGACCCAGGTGCCTATTTAACATATCAATGAGGACCAGGTTCTCCCAGCATCCTTCATCTGTTACAGAGTATGGCTGGCATACCCCACTCCCTACCTTAAACCTCTCTGGCTCAGGAGATGGAGTTCCTCTCCCCTCCCCTGCAGCTGCCCTTTTCTATATGATCCAGCCAATTTGTTTGCCTCATCCATTTTACTGACTCTGTCTTGAGGAGCCAGGATGCTGCACCTGGTTCCCATCTCTCCCCCTATTCCTTTTCCTACTCCTCCTCACAGGGCACAGCTCAGGATGACATCTACTCTGAACGCTCCCAGATGTCCTGTCTCTGCCTAAGCTTTTTTATCTGCAATAAACATTGTCTCCCATTGTACTGGCTGGTTTTGTGTGTCAACTTAACACAAGCTGGAGTTATCACAGGGAAGAAACCCCCCCATGAGGAATTACCCCCCTGAGATCCAGCTGTAAGGCATTTTCTCAACTAGTGATCAAGGCTGGGAGGGCCCAGCCCATTGTGGGTGGTGCCATCCCTGGGCTGGTAGACCTGGGTTCTATAAGAAAGCAGGCTGAGAAAGCCAGTGAGCAGTACCCTTCCATAGCCTCTGCACTAGCTCCTGCCTCCAAGTTCCTTCCCTGGGTGAGTTTCAGTCCTGACTTCATTTGGTGATGAACAGCAATGTGGAAGTGTAAGCTGAATAAATCTTTTCCTCCCCAACTTTCTTCTTGGTCATGATGTTTTGTGCAGGAATAGAAACCTTACTAAGACACCCACCATATCTAAAGGCAGTTCTTTCCCATCTCTCTTTATTTCTATTTTCCCATTCAGTCATGAAGTCATGACACATACAATTACACTAATCAGGATGTGGCGGTGAATACCTTTTGTCCTAGCGCTCTGGTAAGCAGAGCCAGGCAGATCTCTTTGAAGCCGGCCTGTTCTAAGGAGTCAGTTCCAGGGATCCACAGAAGAACCCTATCTTGGAAAACCAAAAAAATAAAAAAGAAAGAAAGAAAGAAAGAGGGTTGGGGAGAGGAGAGAAAGAAAGGAAAAGAAATTCTGGGGCTGAGGAAATACATTGTTGAATAGAATGTTTGCAAAAGGGAAGACCTAGGTTCAGATCTTAAACATCCACATAAATGCTGGGTGGTGGGGGTGTCATTCTTCCATCTTTGGAGCTAAAAGGACAGAGTCAGGAAGAGTTCGTGCTGTGCTGGCCAGCCAGTCTTGTGCATTGAACCAGTGAGTTTCTAACGAATAGAAGAAGACATCCCAAGGCCAATTTCTAACCTCTCACATGCAAGCATAAGGATAGCAAATGGCCTCTTGGCTTCTCAGATAGACTACAAATGTATCTGCATCTGCCGTACCAAGTGCTTGCTTACAACAGGGTTGACTGACCTCCGGAGCAAATGAATGAAGCTAATAGAACTAGTTCAGCCATTTGGGTCAACTAATTCAAAATTGCTGCTTTAAGCACCATTCAGAATAGATCATTTCTATACTCAACCTCGGGATCCAGCAGCAGAAGAACAGGTAAAAAAGAATGTGGTCACACACACAATGGAATTTCTCAGTCATACATAAGAGCAGGGTTTTGTCATCTACAGAAAAAAAAAATGAATGCAGCAAGAGGTGTATCTTACAGTGTAGCCCAACTCCCCAACAGTGGTCATCAGCAGCTGTGAATGAAAGTCCAAGAATCTAGCAGATGCTCAGTCCCACAAGGCAAAGAGAGAGAGCCTTCCTTCTTCTAATGTCTTTATGTAGGTCTCCAACAGAAGGTGTGTCCCAGATTAATGGTGTGTACCACCACACCTGGATCTGGGACTTACTTTGTCCCAGATGACCTTGAACTCAGAGATCTCCTTGCCTTAAAGTCCTGGGATTCATAGCCACTAAGCCTCAGGATCTCCCAGCCTCAAAATCAGGATCACAGGTGAGCCTTCCAATTCTGGATTGTGGTTCACTTCAGATATAGTCAAATTGACAACCAGGAATAGCCACTACACCATCCAAATTAAGGAAGTTTAGCACCTTTTATTTTAACACAAAGTCTAATTTTATTCATACACAGTTGGCTGGAGATACATGGTTACCAGGGAAACAACCACACACCTGGAGGCATTCTATTCAGTGTCAGACAAACCAGAACCGAAAGGTTTTTGATATATGGCCAAGTAAATGTCACTCCAAACCATGTATACTACAGGACACCAGCTACCTAACTTTGCCACAAGTTATGTTTCTGTATTTCTCTTTCTTCTTCAGTGTTGTAGATCAAAACTAGGGCCTCAGATAAACACTGAGCCCTCCTTTTTTTGAAAAGAAATTACATCTATTTAGTGCATGCATGTGTGTGTATTCGCATGAGGTGTGTATACATGGTTGTCCTAGCAGGAATGTAGACATCAGGTGCACTTGTGGGAATCAATTCTGTTCTTGAAGATCCCATGTGGGTACAGGGGAGCAAAGTCTGCTTCTAGCACATGGTTTCACAAGTCAAATTTAGGTCACCAGACTTGGTGACAGAAGCTTTTATCCAATAAGACATCTGTGACCTTTTAACTCTAATTTAACTCGAACTAAGTTGCAAAAGCCCTTCAAAGCTATCATCCTGCCTCAGCTTCCCAAGTAAGAAGAATTAGAGACCTATAACATCACACTGGCCTTTCTACCCCCACCACTAGTAAGGAAAGATTAATAAGTACATTCTGTGTGCCAACAGTATACTAGCTTGTATTAAGAGATACAAAACTCGGGGACTGGAGGGATGGCTCAGTGGTTAAGAGCACTGACTACTCTTCCACAAGTCTTGAGTTCAATTCCCAGCAACCACATGGTGGCTCACAACCATCTGTAATGGGATCTGATGCCCTCTTCTGGTGTGTCTGAAGACAGCAACACTGTACTCATACATAAAATAAATAAATCTTTAAAAAGAGAGAGAGATACATAACTCTGGTTCTACCCTGGGTTTGGGCACCAAAGTTAATTAATAAAATATAAGAAAGAAAAGTTGAAGTTGGGTGGGTAGAAGGTAAGGGTGTAGAGAGTATATCTGGGAGGAGTTGGAAGGGTTGAATACAATCAAAATATATCATATGAAAGTCTCAAAGTATAAAACTATTGTGAAAGGCATTCAAAGCATGTCCAGCCATTTCTCCTTGGTCAGGACACTTATAAACCTTTAAAGTTCCACCCAGGAGAGATATAGCCCACCAGTGCAAAACCTTGTATGACCTGCATTTCTGTTTAATGATCTTAGTTAATATATAGAAATTTATTTTTAATTTAAAAAATTTTAAACATATGGGGCTGGAGAGGTGTGGCTCAGAGGTTAAGAACACTGACTGCTCTTCCAGAGGTCCTGAGTTCAATTCCCAGAAACCACATGGTGGCTCACAGCCATCTGTAATGGGATCCGATCCCTTCTTCTGGTGTGTCTGAAAACAGTGACAGTGTAGTCACATAAATAAAAACATACATACATACATACATACATACATACATACATACATACATACAGATTTAAATACATAAATTTTTTAATTAACATGTAATAGATTTTGGTTTTTCGCCCTCCCCAAACTTCTCCAAGATCCTTTCTCCCTCGACTTCACATTCTTATTCTTTCCTTCTCCTTCTTTCTCTCAAAAACAAACATAATTCAAAGGTCAAAACAAACAAAACCCCAATAAGACAGAAAATAACAAAACAAAAAACACACAAAAATATGGAGTCTCAGAGGGTATGGTGGCACATGCCTTCAATCCCAGTGCTTGGGAGACAGAGGCAGGCTAAAATCTGTGACCAAATGTCCAAAATGACCAAAAATCTGAGCCTAGATAGGTCGTGGCTCTTAGTTGAAAATCTATTACTATTATTCTGCTTAAGAAACATAGCAGCAAATTGACTCATGAAATATTCGAATACCCATAGATCAATGCACTACTCAATCCCGGTCAGAAAAGCCTCTTCTTGCAGGACACGAGTGACTTCTTAACATTGGCCAGCATCTCCCAGCATTGAGAGTCCTGCCTCAGGGACACCTGTCTGGCACACCTACTCTCTCCAGCAGGCACACTGCAGCCCCCCTGCACTGTAGCTCTAGGTCGGAACCTTTCAAGATAATGGATGGAGCTATCATTCTAAAAGCATTTTGAGGCACACAGAACTCTAGCAGCCCACAAAAGTCATATGTTGACCACGGGATCTGAAGTTAAGTCACATTCTCAGCCAGCGATGTGAATACTGGTAAACGCAGTCTGTTGTCACTGTGAACTATTTTGAAGGCATTCTAAGGGTGCTTCTTGAGGCTACACATGAGCTTTAGTGAGCAAGCAAATTTACAAACACCAAATTCACAAATAATTGGATTTGCTGGGAATACATGTTCATTCTAACTAGAAAGCAAAGAACAAAAAACAATGTAGTGTTCAGGAAAGTAGACAGGGCTTTGGATAAGGCACTGTTTCACAAAAATAAGACAAATAGGGTGTGGATGCAGCTCAGTGGTAGAATAATTGCTTCTTGTGTACAGGTACCTAGAATAGATCCCCAACACCAAAAATAAACAAGTGGGTAAGAAGATTAAAATGGAATATTTGTGGGGTTTTATTGCTGCTGTAGCCAATTATCTTGCAGATGTTATCCCCTCCGCCCTTTTAAAGAGATTTCATTTATTTTATGTATGTGAGTACACTGTCGCTGTTTTCAGACACACAAGAGGGCACTGAATCCTATTACAGATGATTGTGAGCCACCATGTGGTTGCTGGGAATTGAACTCAGGACCTCTGGAAGAGCAGTCAGTGCTCTTCACCACTGAGCCATCTCTTGCAGATGGTACTCTAAAAAAAACAGAAATGTACCCTCCAACTTTGTCAAAGGTCAGAAACCCTCCATGGTCACACTGGGCTAAAAATAAATATTCCCCTTAGTCTGAGTTCCTCCTGGAGGCGTGAGGAGAGTATGTCTGCCTGTATCAGTCTGCCTGGTTCTCAGCTTATGTTCTAGCCTGTCATTCAGGTTGAGAGAAAGGGGAGGGGGAGAGGAAGAGGGAGAGAGAGAGGTGGGGGGATATGACATCCTGGAGCAGAGGGATATGTTAAATTATTACAGCCTCAGAACAAGTCTGCCATTGGCTCAAGGCAAACTGGGCTCAGAGTAAAGCCAACATCGGAGAGTTCATCATAACAAGCCTCAGCTTTAAGTGTCCCAGGGTTGCATAGCAACGAAACACTGCCTGGTTGTTCACGTAGGGATTCCCCAGCCATAAAAGCAGCCACATAGAAAGCTTCTGGGCAGACAGTTTCTCTCTACTGCCTCTCCCACTGCTTCTGAACCATCGTGCATCGAAGAAATTATTCTTGCCTTTTCTACCACAGTGAAGTACTTTATAGCCTTGGCTGGTCACTCCTGTCACACATGAGGGAAGGAGGAAGAGAAGAAAGGAGAGGGGGAGGAGAAAATGGGAAATAACAGAGAAAATGGGAGCTTGCTTTTTTCTGCTAGAACAGTGGTTCTCAACTTTCAGGTTGTGACCTTTTTTGGGGGGTCACATGACCCTTTTACAGGGGAAAACACATACATTTACATTACAGTTCAGAAAGGTAGCAAATTTACCAATAATGAAGTAGCAATGGAAATAATTTTTTGCTCGTGGGTCACCATGACACCCACAACTGTAGTAAAGGGTTGTGACATGTTTGCTAGATGGTGCCTCACAGGTAACACACTAAGTCTGCAGTATTCCTAGAGAAAGAAGCATCATGGGTATATTCATGACCTCTGTCATCCCACAGAAGCACACAGTCTAATTCTAGACATCCAAGTTTCCCCACCTGCCAAAGTGCCTTTTTGTTACCATGGAGAAACGGGAAGCACCTCCTCCCTATTCCTTTCCTCCTCCTCTCTCACCTCATAGTACTTCTGACACTGGCTGACAGGTGTGTGGGAGGTGGGGAGGGGGACAGAGACACAGACTTTCTCAAAGTGTCTGATCTGTGATTTAAATAGACCAGCTACCAGGCAATGCATAGCTACAGGAGTTAAGTCCCGATGCCCCAGGTGACTTTTAAGAAACAGCTTTTGTCTGGAAAAACCAGCTGTAGGGGCAGTGGGGGTGGTAGTGATAGGGTTCCCTGTAGCCCAAGCTCATCCCAGACATACTTTGTGGCTGAGGCTTGAACTTCTGATCTCCTTGCCTCCAAGTGTTGTGATTATAAGTATGTACCATCTCACTTACATATACAGACAAACAGGCAGACACACATACACACACACACACACACATGCATATATATTAATTTTCTAATTGATGATTACTGATGCTGAACATTCATCCATATTCTTGGCTGTTTATATGTCTTTTTTAAAAATTACATTTACGTATTTATATACTTGGGAAGTAAGTGTCGCCTAGCACAAATGCAGAAGTCAAAGGACAACTTGCAAGACTGGTTCACTCCTCTCTCCATATGGATTCAAACTCAGGTTCTAAGGCTTGTGGACAAGTTCCTTTTCCCAGCTGTGCCATCTCACCGGGCAGTTTTCAGATCTCTAACCTCACCAATTTACTCAAATGGAAATAATTACTCAAATATGCATAATATATTTGGATATATGATATATGTGTTGTATATAATATATAATAATATGATATATAATCTGTGTTATATATATATATTATAAATAAGAGAATGTGTCTAAATTATAGCCTTCTGAGTTGTCAGACCCTCTGAACTACTTTCAACATCTTTTTTTAATTTTATGTATATGGGTGTTTTGTCTGCATGCATGGCTGTGCACCCCAAGTGTGTGCATGCCCATGAAGGCCAGTTACAAATGATTGTCAGATGCCATGTGGACACTGGGAATTGAACCTGAGTCCTCTGGAAGAGGAGCCAGTGCCCACTCTCAGCATCTTTGGAATCTTTAACACTCCTTCGATGTACAATGTACAAGTCACAGGATGATTTCGTTTTGTCTCACAACTGGCCAGTTAGTGCTGGGATCCTTCCTAATAGGAAAGGAGCCTTTGCATCTTTGCTTTGTCAATTCATTCGCTCCCTCCAAAAATAAAATCTGTACCACAGAGGAAACACGGCTGTATGGTTATTTAGGGAATCTACAGTATTTCCTCATAGCTGAGACTCCATTCACTGTGGGATACAAAATTAATTATTTTAAACGCATAATGAAGAAAAGAAGGGCTGGGTTGTAGCTCTTGACCAGCATGCACAACTCATGCTGAGTTTGCTCACTGGAAGGAGGGAGGGAGAGAGTGGAGAAACATGGCACATGCCTTGTCTAAGATGTACTTCAGTGTAGGTCTTAGGATAGATGGAATAATTTCTTACCACCTAGTATTAAAAACAGAAGTGTTGCTCTTCACCAAGATGGCGTTAAAAGTGAAGAAGGAAGCCCTGCCCCTCCCAAAGACAAAGACAAAGCAAAGGCCTTGAAAAGTAAGAAGGCAGTGCTGAAAGACGTCCACAGCCACAAAAAGAAGAAAATCCAAATGTCACCCAGTTTCCAGAAGCCCAAAAGCCTGTGGCTCCGGAGGCAGCCAAAATATCCTCGAAAAAGTGTACCCAGGAGAAACAAGCTGGGCCACTATGCCATCATTAAATTCCCACTGACCACCGAGTCAGCCGTGATAAAACAGAGGACAACAACACGCTTTGTTCATTGTGGATGTCAACAAGCACCAGATCAAACTCTATGACCTTGATGTGGCCAAAGTCAAGGCCTGACGAAGAGAAGAAGGCGTACGTTCGTTTGGCTCCTGACTATGATGCTCTAGATGTTGCTAACAAGATTGGGAGCATCTAGGCTGGAGAGATGGCTCAGTGGTTGAGAGCACTGAGTGTTCTTCCAGTGGTTCGGAGTTCAAATCACAGTCAAATCACAGTAACCACATGCTGGCTCACAACCTCTATAATGGAATCTGATGCCCTCTTCTGGTGTGTCTGAAGACAGCTACAGTGTACTCATATATAATAAATAAATCTGTTAAAAAAAAAAAAAAGATTGGCATCATCTAAACTGAGTTCAGATGGCTAATTCTAAATATACACCTTTTTTTTTACCATAAGAAAAACAAAAACCAAAACATAAAAAAAAAAAAAGAAAACAACAAAACAGAAGTATTATTTTCCTAGAGCCTTTTGGGGTCAAACTGTTAACATGAAGTCACTGGTTCACGATTTGGCTCACAATGGATAGCTATATAGCCAAAGGTTGGTACTGGGCGCTGCCCCATCTCCCAGCTTCTGCGCTGAGGAATTCCAGTTGCTTAGGTGGAGGACATGACCTGGATACCTTAGAAGGTTGCAGTAAAGCAGCCACCACCCAGGCTTGTTCCAGCCTGGGGCTGGAGACTACACTCGTTCCCTCACTGGCTATTAGCCAGAACTGATGGTTTGCAAAGATGAGCTTCTGGTTAGTGTCCTGGATATCTCCTCTATGGGAGAAAACCAAGAAGCCAAAAGTCATAACCCTCTATAACCTAGTTTCAGAAATGGCATGTCACAACTCCGAACATCATACTGCTCACAAGGACAATTGTGTAGGAGGCTAAGTACTTGACTATGAGTATAGAAAGGCTTGTTTCCACAATACACATACAGAAATGAAAGTAATTTCCTTTTAATTTTAGGTGGCATCTATTGAGCGCTTATTATATTCCTTTTGTATTATTCACTTTACTCATTGCTGTGACCAAACACCTGATAAAAAGCAACTCAAGGGAGCTGGAGAGACGGCTCAATGGTTAAAAGCACTGGATGCCCTTCCAGAGGACTCAGGTTTAATTCCCAGCACCCATATGGAAGTTCACAATTATCTGTAACTCCAGTTCCAGGGGATCTGACACCCTCACACAGACATACATGCAAACAAAACACCAATGCACATAAAATAAAAATAAATAATTTTTAAGATAAAAAAAAAAAAAAGAAGTAAGTTGGCTCACAGTTTGAGGGTTCAGAAAGCCTGTCAGCTGTGGAGTAGACACATGAGGATCAGGAGGCAGGAAGCAGAGACGGTAGCACAGAGCTACCCTTTCCCCCTTTTCACTCAATCTGGAATCCCAATCTGTGGAATGGCGCCACCTACAGCCAGGGCAGGTCTTCTCCTCAAATAATTCTCTCTAGAAACATCGTCTTAGACACAACAAAAGCTGTGCTTAGCAGATGCCCTAAACATCATTTTATCTAATAAGGTTTAAAAATTAACCGCCACACCATGTTCCTTACTCCACACTAACAACTCATTTAAAATAATCAAATAAAAACCAAGCATGGTGGTTCACTTCCATATCAACCATTTTCCCAATACTCAGGAGTCTGAGACCGGAGGCTGTGGCAAGTTCTAGGCTAGTCTGGGCTACACAGCTGAGCTCCAGGCCTGCTTGGGCTACAGTATGAATTCTTGTCTGGAAAGAAAAAAAGGGGGGAGGGAGGGAAGGAGGAAAAGAGGGGAAGGACAGTTTAGATAGTTAACTGATAAACAAACGACCAAGGAGATGAAACTACTACCCTCAGTATTTTACAATGAAATGAAAAACTAAAGTTGAGAAAGGCAACTTTCCCCAAGTCACACATTTGTCCTAGTGACCGATAGGACTTCTTCAGATTCATTAAAATGCAATCTATTCAACCTTTGCTTCAATGTATAGTAATTCAAAATGTCAACCTCTGAACTCCAAAAAACAAAAAAAAAAAAAAAAAAAAACTGTAAGCATCTAGAAGTCTTCACTCCCTTCGCCACGCCCATCACTGGCTCATGATAAAGCTCACTCCTGTATTCTTTTTAAGATTTATTATTATTATTTTATTATATGAGTACACTGCTGCTCTCTTCAGATAGAGACCAGAAGAGGGCATCGGATCCCACTACAGGTGGCTGTGAGCCACCATGTGGTTGCTGAGAATTGAACTCTGGAAGAGCAGTCAGTGCTCTTAACCACTGAGCCGTCTCTCCAGCCCTCACTCCTGTGTTCTAACACTCTACTGCTGTGGACTGAGCTCAGAGTCTGTCCTCCACTGAGTGACTCTCCCTCCACATCCTGTTATTTACTTTGTTATGGTACAGATACACAGAGAGAGATAGAAATGAAGATAGATATATAGAGATATATTAAAGTCATAGCCTGTAGTCTTGGACTGTCTGCATCTTGGATAAGGACACACACTAACACTCGCATGTATACACACGTGTCCTCAAATGCACACGCAGAACTGAGTGCTGCGACACTTGGCTCACAACACAGTATGGGTAGATAAAGAAGCCAGAGCCTTTAAGAACATATGGACAATTTCTCCTGTAGACAAACTGTCTCAGGTGAAACCATTTCAAGTTCATGACTTCACGACAGAATGACAAAGACTAAATTTTGTGGTTGTTGTTGTGTTTTGTTTTTTTTTTTTTTTTTTTTTTGCTTCTTTGTGTATAGCCCAGGCAGTCCTGTAGACCAGGCTGGCCTTGAACTCACAGAGATCTGCCTGACATTGCCTCCTTAGTGATGGGATTTATGGCATGCACCACCCCCGCCAAAGCCAAAAACTACTTTTTATACAGTGGAGATGTCCAACTGTGAGTGACCTCTAGCACTCGGCAGGCACAGGGCACATCCAGTCCAGCCTAGGACTGGTACCCAGGAAGCTGGTAGAGAGCCTCCAGGCTGCTCAGCAAGCACACAGCTCAGGCGTCCTTCCCCTGCCTGAATTCACCCTCTCCTTCCCAACAGATCACTCCAAGTCATTCCTATAGCGAAGCAAGCTTATGGAATTAGGACCTGGGGATTTCTGGTTCATAGCAAACCAAGAAAAAATTTGAGATGTCTGCAAGAGAGGTTTACTGGAATCTTAAATACAAACTGCTATGGCATCCTAAGGCAAAGTGAGGGTCTAGCTGCTGGCTGGCTCGAGCCTCAGTTAAGCAGAGACAGCTAGGGACCAGGGTCTCGATGCATAAGAAGCCCTACTCCATCTTGACACAGATGAGTGACCTAGAGAATCCCAAGCCAGGATGCCCAACAGGGTTACAAGAGGTGCTCCTCAGGCAGGGGTGGAGGGCCACACTGTGGAATGCAGAATGCAGCAATCCAGCAAAGTCCCCACTAGGTGGCGCAAACTGCCTTCTGCTGCACGAAGACAACCGCTTGGAGACATTTATTTATATTTATAGTTCTTTTTAATTGAAAAGATTTATGTAATATATTTTGATCATGGTATACCTCCCCTAGTTCTTCTGAGATCCTTCCCACCTCTCTACTCACCAAATGGTATGTTCTTTTTCTCTCTCAAAACAACACTGCTCCCAAAAGAAAATGAGCAAGCAAAAGAACAAGATCAAATTTTAATTAATGAATTGATTAAAGCCAGAAAATAAAGCAAAGATATTCTTGAGTTTGCAGCTACACCTGGCACAGAGCCTGCCCTAGAGTGTGGTTGATCCATTCAGTGATGCTCCAAAAGAGAAAACTAATTTCCCCTTTGCCAACAATTATCAGTTACAAGAGCTTTTTGGTTTGAAGTGGGACCCCATGCCTACTTGGCCCTCTCATGCCAGATGTGAAACGAAAGAACACAATTGGGATTACTAATTGCCAGATGTGAAACGAAAGAACACAGTTGGGATTACTAAAACGTCATGTAAGTGTGAAGAGAAGGCCATTGTCTTGGTGCACTGAGGCAGGTTCTACTAGTATTAGAAAAATCACCAAGGAGACTCCAGCTCCTGGGACAGGAAGGGGCAGCACTGTAGGGCACCACAAAATGCCTGGATGAAAGGGAGAAGCTTGTCGCCCTCCTGCTTCTAGAACTGCTGTTCCCCACCTCAGACACGTGGTGGCGCTGAGGAGGTGGAATGCGCTGGTGCAGGCGGAGAAAGAAGTGTGCGTGTAGCAGTAGCTTGAGCTGGCTCTGGTTGAGTGACGCTCAAGTGAGAAATGACGAGCCGGCGCTACTGCAGGAATAAAGGATACCCTGGCAAAGGGACAAGGCAGCGGCTGTAGCAGGAGCCGGGGGTCGGTAATAGTGTACGGACGGCTGGAGGAGGATGTGTGAACGGAGCCTTCACAGAATGGTTGCTCTGCTGTCTGACCCAGCTAGCGCACAGGGATCCTCAAATAAACACCAAGGAGGGATGGATGGCCTCTCTCCCACCTCCCGAAGCCTGGTATCACCCTACTTCCGCAAAAGACTCCAGTGAACGCAGAACTAGCTCACCTTTGACCTTTCTTACAGAACCTCGGGCTCTCTCAGACCCACAAAGAAGCATAGCCTGGGCTGGACAGTAATGGTCTCTGTGAATCTGTTATCTGAGGGTCAGTATCGGGGGGCGTTAAGAAGACTACCGCTCCCCACCCTTGAGGTTATTGCCTGGAGGAAAACCGGAGGATGACGCAGGGGCAAATCACCTGATTGTAAATCCAGCCTCTGGCATCTCTAGGAAAGCCCCTGGTTGGATACTGAAGAGGAGCCTGGAGCCGAGACTTTTGCTCCACTTGTAATGACCTGGTTGGAAGCCTATGTGGCAGCCTGGCCATTTGGGGACCTGTCCGCTCAGTTCTCACACTTGAACTTGAACACGCACTCATCACTCACCAGACAGCCCTTTCTAGAGCTCCCTGTGCTTCCAACAGGCTATTTTTAAACTGCTCCTGAAACTCCCCAAACTAAAGCAGCAGCTCCCTGGCTGCCGCCCACCTCCCCACAGGCTCTGAGAAGCTGCTTCCACTGGCTCTCAAGTTACAGCGTCCTGTTCAGGACAGAAAGACTCAGCTAGTGAAGGTGTTTGTCACCAAGTCTAATCAATCTCCAGGCCCTATGTAATAGGAAGAACACCCAAAATTTATTCTCTGACCTACCCTCCAACAAGCAGGCACACACACACACTCACATATACACACACACTAAACGAATAATGAAGTAAAAATTATTATAGCATTTTTATTAATCCTTTGACAAGCTCATACATATATAAAATGTATTTTATCATATTCACCCCTTTATATAACTGTATAAATCCCTTACTTAACTATATGGAAAATTAACTCAAATCAAAGAGCTAAGAATTTGACTATCAGAAGAAAATAAAGCACAAAACTTTCATGACACTGGATCCATTAATTATTCTTTTGTTAGTTACAGGAAACAAAAGGAATATGAAACGTAACAATCTGGAGCCAGTGAAATGGCTGGTAAATGGACAAGCTTGGAACTCAAGTATGGCAGTCAGAGCACAATCCTTGGTACCCACATAAAGGTAGGGGGAAGAATCTACAAAGCTGTCCTGTGACCTCATGCACCGTTCCATTTCATAAGTACTATGCCCT
The DNA here is from genome assembly GCF_963924665.1 of Micromys minutus. Taxonomy (NCBI): domain Eukaryota; kingdom Metazoa; phylum Chordata; class Mammalia; order Rodentia; family Muridae; genus Micromys; species Micromys minutus. The sequence goes on from NC_137977.1 coordinate 52,280,153, forward strand.
TTAGCACAATGTTTACACCTACTGGAGTCTAGCTGGCTTCCCTTTTAGGGAAACATAAGGGGAAATGTAAGTCCGACCTTTGGCCTTTTGTTATTGGTGGTCCTGGTCATTGGGCCCAGGTCCTCACCTATGCTAAGCAGATCTACCATTGATTGAGTGGCATCCCCAGGCCAGCCCTTGTTTTTAAATGAGCCCAGCCCAAGGCTCTGGGTTGCAGTGTTGGTTACATGGCAGGGCTGTAGGATTTACCAAAGGCATAGTCCAATAGTGGGCAGGCTCACCAGTGATAAGAGACTTACATTACAGCCCTTTGGATGCGACCTTACCAGAGTAGTCAGGATACTGTCACCCAGCCTGCACTGTGCCAACTCTGTTTCTCTTGTCACATGGCAGCACATTACCCAGCTCAGGTGTTCCTCTGTACAATGTGTAACAGTCACGGTCTTCTGAGGTTATTGGGTCACTGTGTATTTTTGAGGTCCTTGCAGGCAGGTGAGTTGGAGCCTCTTGTCCTCTGCCACTCATATTAATGCCTTTCCTCACAGTGCTTCCTGCAGTGACTGGTGTGTTGGCCAGTCAGTGGCTTCTTTTAGGTCCTCAGTCTGTGTGGAGCTGGGCGGGCCTTGCTGACAGCGGGAGGGGCTGCATGCTGGGGGGGGCTTCATACTGGACATGCTGCTCTCTGTTTATGGCAGACTCATAGCCACCCCATCCCCCTTTTCCACCCTCATCCCCATCTTCTGGAGATATAGTAGTGCGAGAGGGAGATGCCATGCTAAAAAAGATCCTCACCAGTGGTCCAGGTTCCAGAAGTTTTGGTTTATTAACTTATTTAGTCTTAAAGAAGTGTTCTGCCTCACATATTTCATCTACATTCTGTGTGGCACATAATTTGATCCCAAACCATTTGGACAACTTGATTAAAAACAGCATTTTAAACAACAAATTTCGTATAAACAAATGCTTCTTCTATTATTGTATCTTAACATTTTTTCACTTGATGTGCTAGAAAGATGGCTCAGCAGTTAAGAACACTAGCTTCTCTTCCAGAGGAATGAGGTTCAGTTCCTAGCTCTCACACGTCAGCTCTCAAGTGCCTGTAACTCCAGTTCCAGAGACTCTGGTGCCTTCTGGGATCCTCAGGCACTATATACACATGGTGTATAGATACAGAAGCCAACAGTCCACCCATACACATAAAAGTAAATGAATCTTTTTTAAAGTTTAAAAAATTTTCCTGGGCTGGAGAAATGGCTCAGTGGCTAAGAGCACTGACTGCTCTTCCAGAGGTCCTGAGTTCAAATCCCAGCAACCACATGGTGGCTCACAATCATCTGTAAATGGGATCTGATCCCTCTTCTGGTGTGTCTGAAGACAGCTACAGCGTACTAATAAATATTTAAAAAAAAAAAAAAAAAACTTTCTTTCCTGACTTTTTAAACTTTCTTTAGAAAACCTAGGCTCATTTGGCTACCTTGGCAGTATTAATCAGATGGGACTTAAACTCATAGAAATCCACCTGACTCTGCCTTCCCATTGGGATTGGAATTAATGGCATTCACCATTGTACTGGCCTTGATTACATTTTTTATCTTTAAATGCAAATGGACTCGAAAGCACGTGTGGAGATTTTAATCAGCCCTAGGTCACACTTGGGACTGCAGCCCTGGCTAGAGCCAAGCAGGTGTTAAAGAAAAAGGCAAATTTTTGCATTTTGAAAATTCCAATTCTTGTGGACACACACCCTGGGTCCTTTGCATTCCAGAGACTCCTGGAATATTCAACTGACTCAAGTTGCTGACAGGCCAGACGCAGACCTTTAGGATGGTTGCTTTAGTCAAAAATGGAGTCATTTTAGCTGCAAAATATACATTATATTACAGGAGATTTATAGCCTGACATGGTGGTACCTACCTTTAATCCCAGCACTTGGGAAGCAGAGGCAGGCAGATCTCTGTGAGATCAAGGCCAGCTTGGTCTACAAAGTGAGGACAGCCAGGGCTGTTACACAGAGAAACCCCGTCTCAAAAAAACAAACAAACAACAACCAAAAAAGGTTTTAGTTGATTCCAGATGTGGTCAAGTTGACAATCAAGATTAGCCAACAAACCCACCCAGCAGGGTGGGGCAGGCATTAGTTGGAGGAAGAACTTAAAATAGAGCCTCGTCCTATAGTACAATGCTAATAAAAAAATAATAAACAAACTGACGAAGATAAGAGACTGCTTGGGAAACTCTATGGGAGCTCTTTGAACCTTCCTCTTCATTTTTCAGTCAACCTAAAACAAGAAAAGAAAACAACAGCAAGAACAACATCCAGTGGGAAAGCATCTTCCTTGCACACCTGAGGACCCTGACTTTAGTCCTCAGCAGCACAGGGAATGAAAACATATTTGAGGTGGAGATGAAGAACCAGGCTGCCTCCACTGTGGGCTTAAAAGCCATCACACAGCAAAGACAAACTAAATTCATTTTGGTTTATGATTAAACTTCTGTTTCTCACGGTTAGGGATATGCCCCAGCTGTAACCTTCCCAACAAATGGCCTGCCCTGCCTCTTCCAGGAATTGGCAATCATATCTTTGTTTCAAAAAGTTAATAATCATCTTGCAACCCTACCTTTGTTTCAAAAGGGTTGTTATGACTACCTGTTGTTAAGCCTACCTTGCAACTATGTCTTTGTTTCAGGAGATCCTCAGGACTAATTTGTTATGATGTTCCGTTCCTGTAAACTTGCCTACTTTACCTGCCAAATGCCCTGAGCTCAAGAAAAGTCTTGTCTTCCTCACATGCAATCCTGACCTCCCAAACTCCTCCTCAGGAGGAAGCAGCCTATATACACTCCAAAAAAAAAAAAAAAAAAAAAAAAAGCTTGCTTTGTTTTTTAAAGATTTATTTATTTTTACATACACTGTCGATGTCTTCAGACACACCAGAAGAGGGCATCGGATCCCATTACAGATGGTTGTGAGCCACCGTGTGGTTGCTGGGAATTGAACTCAGGACCTTTGGAAGAGCAGTCAATGCCCTTAACTACTGAGCCATCTCTCTAGTCCAAAATTAACTTCTTGCTTTAATTAACTTAATGATAATTTGGACCAATGGTCTTTCTCCCATCTTTGGAATAACAAGGTAAGATGTACCAACACAAACCTGACCTCTCCTCCAGTGAACCTGTGTCAGAAAAGGTAGATAGATACAGGACCATCACGCAGCTAGAGAGGCTTTGGGGCTGAGGCTCTAACCAGGTAACCTGCCCTTCCTTAAAAGAGGCAAAGAGGTGCTGAACTGCAGCATAGCTCTTCTGGAAATATCTAGGTCTCCAGACTGTCTATGATACCAGGCATGAGAAAAGGGTGCAGAGCAAAGCAGAATATCCCACCCAAGGAGTGTGGCAGGCATCCCAGGCACTCAAGGGGTGGGACAAGGGACCAGAGTCATATAGATCACTAGTTCTCAACCTTCCAAATGCTGCAGCTCTTTAATACAGTTCCTCATATTATGGTGACTCCCAACCATAAAACTATTCTCATTGCTACCCCTTAAGTGTAATTTTGTTACTGGTATAAATCATAATATCCGTGCTTTCCACTGATCTTAGATGACCCCTGTGAAAGGGTTGTTCAAACCCAAAGGGGTTGCATTCCACAGCTTGAGAACCACCGCTCTAGAGAACCCTGATGAATACACACATCAATCACCAATCGAGAAAATACCTCACAGATTTACCTGCAGGTCAATCTATGGGGGCATTTTCCAATTAAGGTTCTGTCCTTCCAGAAGACTCTAGGTTATGTCAAGCTGACAAAAAAAAATAGCCAGGACACCAGGGTGGCTTGAATCTGTGTTCCTGTGTCTAGTCATTCATATTTAGCCAGAATAATCTATTTTCTACTTTTCTTTAAAACAAAGTTCTTGTTTTCCATTAACATGTCTAAGTTATTTGAGAGCAAGCAAGTTGTTTTCTTCTTACCAGGAGGAAGGGAGGCAAGAAAGTCAACTTCAGTGTGGGGAAACGGAGAGACCTCCATGCCATCCAACTGACTCTGTGGACCACAGAGTGTCAAATGCTATGTTAGCACTGTGGGCTTCTATTAACGTCACCATGGACAATTGCAGATGAGAATTTTAGAGGACTCGGACCTTACAGTTCATGTTTAATAGAATGTGGGTGTGACAATAATTGAAGGGGCATTTCAGAGCATTCAAGATCTATAGCTCTGGAAGACTGGGGAGTGACTGCAGGACAAAGCAAAGACAGAAGACAAGTCCAGGAAAGTTGGTACTAAGTTCTCAGGGAGAATCCTGGCCAAGGTTACACTCTTCTGGGAGGAGGTTAATGAACACATTAACCCTCTCCTGTGATGGAGTGTTCGGAGGTAGGGTTGGGGAGTGGGAGATTCAGAAAAAAAAATACTTCTAGTTTTCTAGTGGAAAGAAGTGAGAAATGAATGAGCCCTCCGGAGAATTATTTAACATGTGGTTCTTCTAGGGGAGAGCTGCAAAGGGGCTCCAAGATCTGTTCCTGTTGCGGACCCACCTGGCCAGTTCCAATCCAACTGAATTACTTCTTTAAAGCTGTTTCCAAATGGCTGGTGGCGATGCAAAACTTTGATACCAGTATTCCAGGAGGCAGGGTTGTCTAGGAGACTGGGTTGCTTTGCGTAGCCCTGGCTGTCCTGGAACTCGCTCTGTAGATTAGACTGGCCTCAAACTCAGAGATCTGTCTGCCTGTGCCTCCTGAGTACTGGGCTTAAAAGGCATGCACCACCACCTCCTGGCTGATTTGGGGTGGGGTGAGGGGAGATCGTCAGGTGTGAGGAGACAACATGCAATTCAGCCCCAGATGGCAGCTCTATACACATAAGGTTTAATAGTCAGGCATTATCAGGACTCTACGTCTAGGTATGTGTTAAGAAGATAAAACCAACTAAAAATGAATATAATGAACAGGCCAGGTTCTTAGATTTATTTAGCCCTGGGAGATAATATATAATTTCAGTGTAACCTGTCAGAGAAGCAGATAGAAGAAACCTTTGCCTGACATCTGACTTCTTTGGCCTTTGTTCTGCATCAGGAAGGGCAGGAGGGGAGTCCTTGCACATGGCCCACTCCCTGGCCTTTGGTCTCTTGCTCATGCACTTTGCTTGAGGTCTCCTGGTGACCAAACCATGCATTTGAGGTGTGCCCTAGGGACATCGAAGGAAGGGGAAGTTGAAAAGGGTTTTAAGACAGAGCACATAAGCTTACATGGCTTGCTGATAGTAACATGGCTTCCAGCCTCTGGATGCAGCAACATATGAGCAGGAGGCAGGCTGGGTGGAGAGCTGTCTCCATGTCCACTGAGATTTGTCATTTAGACATGGAAGGGGTATGGTCTTTTGTTTGTTTTGGTTTTTCAAGACAGGGTTTCTCTGTGTAGCCCTGGCTATCCTGGAACTACCTCTGTAGACCAGGCTGGCCTCAACTCACAGAGGTCCAGCTTAAAAACATGTACCAAAAATGCCTGGCCCAGAAAGAGTGTGTTATTTGTTATAAAAGGCTGATTTCAGTATTCAGTGAGCAACAGATTTATTTACTAATTTATTTAACGTTTGTGATGCCAGGGATTGAATTTAGGGCCTCAAGCATCGAAGACAAGTAACTTAGACTTATTAAATATCCATTATATGGTACACAGCACATTAGTCTCTTGAGGCTATGTTGGTGCATGAACAAATACCTTTTTTTTTTCTCTTTGATTTGGTGCTGAATCCAACTTCCTTCACAGGCTAAACATGAGTTCTGCCACTAACTCAAGTCATAGTCACAAAGACCATCCTGTATTTGAATGGAGGTAAGAAAAGAGAGAGACTAGGCTGGCTGCAATCTTAATGCCTGTCAAAAACACACTATTATACCTTAAGAGATTCATCAGTTAGACTAGAGGAGGGGGTTACCAATATTTTCTGCAGATGGGTTGATATCTATAATAAAAACTTTAGACCATTATAACTGAGCTTCCAGATTGAACCATAGTTTGGACAGGGGTGGGGACAAGCTAGAAAGAGCCAAAGTCAAATCTTATCATCCCTCCTTTTAATCTCCAATGAAAATTAGCAATGAAACGCCTACCACTTTTTAAATTTGTTTTAGTCTCACTTAGTACCTGTGGCTCCTCCCAGCACTCCTCTACCTAAACCTACCCTAAACCTCTACCATCTACCCTAAACCTCTCCTTCCCAGGGCCCGGGGTTCTGCTTCCCCACCCCCAGCTTCTTTCTCTTCCCTATATAATTCAGTCATTTTGCCTATATGCCCTTTTTGGTTCTTTTGCTCCTGGCTGGCTCTTCTGGTATTTTCTTGCTCTCTCTCCCTATCTCAGTCACCAAGTCCTGGTTCAGTCTGCTGGCCTTTTTCAATCTGGATTCTTTTAGATGTGTGGCCATGCTCTCCCTCATTTTTACAATAGACCTCCTCAACCATACTTTGTAGTGGTCATGTTATCATTTTTTATTCAGTTTTTAAATCACATATCATTATTCTGTAGACACCTGTGTACATGCACACTCAGCAATCCTGGGTCCCCCTTTCTGTGTCAAAGGATGAGATCGGTGCAGCAGAGTCCTGAAAGCTGACCCTAGCTAAAAGGGCTCACTTCCATCATTAGGCTAACTTAGGGGGAAAAAAATAAAGTCCCGTCAAGGTTTATTATACACAAAAGTCCTCCGAGACTGAGAAGTGACACTCCGGAGTAATTTTATATGGGTCGATTTTTATAAAAGCTGTGGATAAAGGAACTCATGAAGTTAAACAGCACTCGGGAAATGCCTTCCTAGTATCTGCACTTTCACAGTAGTCGTGGAATAGTCTTCAAGGTTAAAAGGGTCACTCTTCGCTATAGAAATTCTAATCACAGTCATAGCTAGGGCTCCAAACAAGTTTTGAGTTTAAACAGTTTACAAAACCCAGGGACTGTCTTGTTTGGCTTGCAGTTCCCACCCACCTCACACCTGGGGACACAGCAGTTCTACATGCCCGAGGGAATGAGTTCCGAGGCCCGCCCGTCACCAGCCACCGAGGGCTGAAAGTGCCCACCTTACATTCCCAACAACCACCTGGCCAGGACAAGCTGGAAAGTGGGCCTGGATTGGCGCGTGGATGGGCGGGGCGAGCATGGTGGGGGGGAGAGGCGGGGAGGGGCGAGAGGTGGGGGCGGGAGAGGGCGGAGCGAGCACTGCACTGGACGCAGAGGTGGGGCGGGGCCTAGGCTAGGAAGGCCGTGGGGGTGGGACAAAGAGCGCAGGGCGGGGCCTGTTATGGAAGGCGGGACTAATGGTGAAGGGCGTGGTTGGGGAAAGGGAAGGCGGAGCCAGGGATTGAATTGGGAGACGGGGGCGGGGCGGGGCGCGAGGCGCGCCTACTTGGGCTGCAGCCCCTTGCGGGCCTTCCTGCTGCAAGGCGCGCTGGAGGACGCACGGCTTGGCGGGAAGGCGAGGGGACTGTGCGGAGCTTCTGGTGCTGGCGGCGGCAACGAGTGGGAGCCGGGGTCCGGCTGCAGCACGCGGAACAGAGCAGAAAGTGGCAGGGCCTGGCGAAGCCAGGATGGAGCCGAGCAGCGAGGAAGAGGAGGAGCTGGTGCAGGGCGTGGGCCCCTGGGACGAGTGCTTCGAGGTGGCCGTGCAGTTGGCGCTGCGTGCGGGACAAGTGAGTGCGGTGGCAGCGTCCAGCCCCTCAGAGCTCCAAGGAACACCCGAGATGGGCGGCGTGGGCGTGCTGCGGGCACGTGGGCGGGAGCGGAGTGAGTTGCAAGGACAGGGCCTGTGTTGTTTCTGGGCTCACCTTTCTCTGGCCCTTCACCCCCTCCCTGCAGCGAGAGGAGGCTTACATTGGGGATCATGGGAGTCAGCCCCATGGGGAGAAGGGCACAGCCATCGGGGAAAGCACGAGGGACGTGCTCCTCATTGGGCGATGGATGGTCAAGCGCTAGGTACTTGACCTTGGCGTTTGAGTCACTTGGATCGTAAACGTCCCTGCGAGGTTAGAATGCCACAGTTTCTTTTTAAGGATCAATCCTGCAGCCAAGTTGTGGGTGCTCCCTGTTTCAACCTCAGGCGCGTGGAGCTCTAGCTGGGTTGCAGCTGGTTGTCCTTCTTCAGACATCCTGAGCCCAGACAGCCTAGGATCTTAGCCTGAGAATGCCTCCAGGGAGTGACTGGCACAGACCCGAGTTCAGGAGGAACTCGTTAGACTGCCGGAAGGATGGAAACCAGCGCAAAGCTGAAAAAAACCAGACCGGGTTTGCAAACTAACTGTGGCGCCTCTGTTTCTCTTCTTCATTCTTGTGTTTGCTCCCTAACTGTTCCTCGGTCTCTAAAGCAGCGTCGAGTTTACAATATTGGTGGAGTAAATGTGCAACGGTCCCCAAGACGTCAGAGCAGGCCCCGTTTAAGTGAGGGCTTGTTCCATGCTCTGCTCCTTTGAACATGTGGCCGTGCTCTGCTGACTTGGGGGAGGGGGCAGGAGTTAACCGTAGTGCATCGAACAGAAAGGCTTATATCCAAGAAGCATTATATTCAAGTGTATCTAAAAAGACTCTAAAGGGATGCCTGTATTAAAAAAAATATATTGACACGGTGCTGGGCTTGGAGCCCAGGGGTATCGTGGTAGCGAGCTTGCATGAAGATGTGCACATCCCCAACACAGCAAAAGCAGAAAAACAGATGCTTTGAAACTACCCTGTGCAATGTGCAGTTAAAAAAAGAGGCCCTTCCCTGACAGCTGATAAAGCTTGTAGCTCAGGGCAGACAGTCTTCCTGGAAAGTAGATCCTCTATAAGCCGGAACTGACAACCCTCTTTGCCATCTCTGAGTCTCAGGAGCATCCTTTCAGAGAGCTTTGTCAGTGTGTGCAGGAACTTTAAGGTTCCACTACCATGTTTTGTTCTTGTTGTTGTTTTCCTGGTGTCTTTGAGAAGCACATTTAGGACTCAGGCACTACTGTGTAAAAGGTTGTGAGTGAAGTTTCGGGTCCCGTGGCCTCTCAGATTTAAATCTTTAAAGAAATAGAGGCTTAAGCGATACTTCGTATTCGGTGACACTCATTGGAAGCTCAATGTGCCACTGGCACAGTTTCTACAGCTTTCTACCTTTTAACTTAAAGAGATTGTTTTTGCAATTTCCCAACAACAAAAAAGCTTAGAAAAACAAACAAACAAACAAACAAAAGAGGCAGTCAAATAAAGATTCTGACATTAGGAGTCTGGTCAGGAAGCTCTGGACTCTGGGCTCCCTCTAGGGAATTATGCAGCTTCCTGCCGGCCTGGCATTGAGAGAGGGAAAGGCTGAGGGAGAGCTGAGGCGCACAAGGTCATGGTAACCTGTGAAAAGAGGGAAAGAGTCTTTAAATGATGATCTTTAGTAAACCAGTTCTGACTGGAGAAAACAGCATTTAGCAAGGCAGCCTGCAGGACCGAAAGACAGCTAGTGGCCTCTCTACATCCTCCTTAGCCACAGCCTCCACCTGTGCCAGTGCCCTACTATTTCACTGTGGGCTGCTCACAATTGCTAGTTGAGGTCTGGGTGAGTGATAAAAAGTCAGGGAACTTCCAGGACACGCCCAGTGTTCCCAGTTCATACCATCGGCTCCCGTGTTCTTTGCTCCATCCTGAGAGCTTCCTGTTTCGGGAATGCCTCCTTGCCTTGCAGCCTCCCAGCCTGCTGGAGCCATTCTGTCTGTCTGTCTGTCTGTCTGTCTGTCTGTCTGTCTGTCTGTCTGTCTGTGTTGCAGGGGACCGCAGCCAGGGCCTCTAGCACATCCTCTACCACAGAGCTACACCCTTGATCCTTACATTATTTTCTCCGTCTTTCCTTCTGTTCTTTTCTTCTCTCCCTCCTGACAGGGTCCCCATATTTAGCCCAGGTTGGCCTTATGGTCCCGTTGGCTCCGCCTCCCAAGTGCTGGGATTATAGTATATCAGCAAACTGTAGTGCTACCCGTGAGGGAAGAGCAAGGTAAATAGTTTTTCCTATTGCAGAACTGAAATTTATTATTGACTATTTAGAAAAATTGTGCTACTACAATTTAAATTTTTGCAGTTGTCATCGACTGAGACCTTTAAATTTTCTTTAGTGCTGCCATATCTTAGAAATGACTTGTAACATGAAGAATGTTGAGCAGGCTTTGATTCCAGCTGCATGCATTTAAAAACCTCTCTTCTAGCCTATCAGTACCTTTCTTGTACCAGCTCTCCTATACAGGTATTTTCCTTTCTCTGTACCAAGTGCCGGTGGCAGCAGGCTAGGCCAAATGGTGTGGGGGACAGGAGGAACACTTCTGAGAGCCATCCCTTTATAGGTTAGCTAACAATAACTTAGAGACAGCTATGCCTGCACACCCCACAGTTAGGTCTCATGTAACCTAAATATGTCTACTCAGATTCTTGCCCAAATTGTTCATACCCACTTCAGTACCAGCTGATGCCGGGTCTGATGGGTTGGTTTCGAATCCAGGAGACAAGGTCAGATCTACAGCTGACTTCTGCCCACTTGAAAAAAAAAGTGATGGGGGGGTGAGACTATCTCACTGGTTTAAAATGTCTTTTGTGTATTTCTTTGCTTCTTTGGTACTATTTGTTTTTAAACTGTGGTTTATAACAGTGAAATCGGTTCACCGGGCAATATGTGTTCCACAGTTCAGGGTCTGTGTGTGGTCTCCGCTCGGAATGTGAGGTGTTATGTAGAGTTCTGTGTGAGACTCAACAGCCACAGCCCGCCTGGCTGCTACGTAGATTCCGTGACAGAGCTGGGTGAAGAAGGAGGTGATGAAAAAGGATTTCAAAGGCTGGGGTGACAGTTTGAGTTGGATGTGGGTCTCGAAAGGTACTAGGGTGACATCAGGGATTTGGGACTGAAAGTCAGGTGTCACACGGGACAGACAGTGTCCTGTGAAAGTGAGCGGTGGGCGTGTTCTGACAGCCAATGGATTTCCCAGCCGAGAGACTGACTGACTTGCAGGAGAGGTAGAATGTGTGTGTGCGCGCGCGCCCCCGCACGGGGTGCGGGGGAGTGGGGGAGGGATGGTCAGTTGGCTGCCCACAGGATGCCATCACCCCAGCCTGGGCTTCTGCTCTACTCTTTGGGAGAGACCCAAATGCCCCTGTAATGAAGTCTTCTGATGACTCCTTTCTCCTGCCCGGGCTGGACTGAGATGTCTACCACTGAAGGAAAGTGTGGAGAAAGAGGGTATTGATGTCACACTTCACAGTCAGTGCCTGAGTTACCTACAGCTCTGTTTTCTCAGGAGCCAGCCTGTGAAGGGAATGCAGAAACTCTGAAACTTTTACCAGCATTTAATCCTTCCCTCCCTGCCACCCTACCACAGTGCCACACACAGCCATCAATAGCTGGTCTTGACCTCAGGATCCTCCTCTCTTGGTGTCCCGAGTGCTAAACTTTATCTTCCTCCTCGTTCATTTCCTTTATTCAGGTTTTTCTTTAAATGAAAAAAACAAGTGATGTGTGCACCTATTAGCTGATGACAGGTGTCTTCCTCTGTGTTGCAGTAAATATTAAAAAATAAAAAATGGTTTATCTCTTTATCGGCCCTGAGGTCTCACTCCTGGCCAAGCCACCACCCGGATCTCACTCCGTTCACACAACTCCCTTCCCTTAGCTTTTCATACAGGTTTATATATCCAACTCTCAATCCACAAACTCTCTACACAAGATTACACCAAAGAGACAAAGATACAAACTGCCCTTCTATATGAGATATTGGACCTGTAAAATCCTTGATGTTTATAACTATTTAACGCCAATCAATCCCACCTAGATCTAGCTGGTCCTTGGGAACCTCCATGTTGCCCGATCTCTCCTCTTACTCTGACCTCCTCAGACCCCCTCCTCTCTCCCTTGCCCTCCTCAGTCACTGGCTTTCCTTTATTTTACTAATTAAAATGGGCAGGTTCAGATGAAGTCACCTCTTGAGTACATGACTAGGCAGCTCTTCTTGGGGAAGTGGAATCAACATCAAAATACAAACAGCTTCAGGACAATCTACACCTCTGCTGCCTCCCACTGTGATTGATTTGAGATTTTTCTGTTTCTGTATGTGGGTGTCTTGCCTGAGTGTTATGTGTGTGCACCACATGAGTGCAGCTCTGAAGAAGGCCAGGAGAGGGCGCTGGATCCCCTGGACCTGGAGTTACAGGGGTGAACTGCAAGCTGATGCTGGGAATCAAAGCTGGGTCCTGAGCAAGAATAACAGTTAGTGCTATAAACCACTGAGCCATCTCTCCATCCTCATATTTTTTGAGACAAAATTTCTCACAGTATCTAAGCTAGACTGACTGGTCAGCAAGCCTCAGGAACCACCACCATCACCATCCCCGTCTTTATCTCCCTGGTTCTTGGATCACAGGCGTGTGTCATTGTGCTTGGCTTTTATGTTGGTGGGAACCCAGACTCAGGTTATCATACTCAAGTGACAAACACTTCATTGACTGAGCCTTCACCCCAGCTCCAATTTTTATTTAACTTTAGTTTTGTTCCCCGCCACACACACAGTGGGGAAGGGGCTCAGGAACTTTGGATGCCCCTCTTTGCATTCCTCACGCTTTTTTTGCTAACAAAAGCTGTCTGAGAAAAATGGGAATGGAGTGTCTTTAAGGAGAGAAAGACTTTGCATGTGTGTCTGGCAAGTAGGGAGTCTAGTGGAATTCCTCTTTGGTGTTACCTGAGGAAAAGCTGGTGGAGAGCTGGTTCTGATATCTGAGTCCCTGAGGTGGTCCTTTGCTGAGCCAGGGAAAGCTCTGCCTTGGGTTGATGATCAGTCCTTGGGGTCCGGGGAGGGTGTGGCTGTGTAGCTGGAATCATGAAAAGTTGATAACCAGTTCCCGGCATTCCCCTTCCAAGTCCACCCCAACAGTGGAACAAAGTGGAGTGCAGAAGAGGGGATCCTGCCCAACCCTCACTCCCAGCCTCAGCTGGCCTGAGTTTTAAGTTAGCCCCAGTTGCTCCTGGTTTCTGGAAGTCAAGGGGAGACTTCAGCTTTGGGGAGGCTTTGGTTTGCCCAGGCTGAGTCATTCTCAGGATCCCAGCAATCCCAATGTTGCTGTCTCTGCTTGCTCCTAGTCTCTGGTGAGCACTGCCCCATGTCCCTCTGCAGTGGATGGAGACTAGTCACAGAAGCATGCCATAAGACCACAAAGGACATAAGAGAGCCTGAGAGGTGGGGGCAGCTTCCTGAAAGACTGTCGGTTACTTTGTATCTTCAAGAGTGAAGTGATGGTGGGGGGGGGGGGTGGAGGAGAAGACAATGAAAGGTCAGGCGAAGGTGCATTCGAAGATGGCGTGGCTGAAATAAGTACAGAATCCAGGAGCTGCAAGAGCCTTAGCCTAAGCCTGAGATGAGACTGGGGTGGGGGAGGGGTGTCAGTCAGCCACCGGGCATGAGAAAGGGAGATCACAGCTAGAATGGGCCCTTGGCTTAGGTTGTCTGACATTAGAGCAGATGCAAACCTTTCTTTTTGGAGTTTAGAATTTAGGCTTCACTGACTTAGGTACACATTTTATATATTAAATATTAACTGAGGGCTCTTTGGAGGGGGAGAAAGTCATGCCAGAAGGTCTCTAAAGCACGTGCTGTAGATAGTACCTGTAATTTTTTTTTTAAGCACACACTAACTTGTTGCTGGTAGAGTTATTAAAATCTCTTAAGAGTAAAGGGAAAAGGGCTTAAAAAATAACAGTACACACTAACTTGTTGTTGGCAGGATGATTAAAATCTCTAAGATTAAGGGGGAATGAGTCATGGGAAAGGGCTTTAGCTGGTAGTCAGCATGCACCCCCATCTCTCACTACAGCTTAGCTATGGCTGCTGAGCAGGGTGGCAGGTTTTTAAATCTTACCGCTTGGTTGAAAACATTTTATCACTTCTCAGTGTGTGAAGATTAAGAGTTGAAATTCTTCTGCTTCCTTTTTCTTTTAATATAAAGAGCTAGTCCCAGCTATCTCTCTGTATTATTTTTATATATTTAATCTATTTCTATATTTGTAAATTTATAAATTATTTGTATATATTCAATTTTTCTCAACCTTGGATTTTAGGTTTCTGTTCAACATTTGCATATGGTGTATGTGAAATGTCTGGTCATAAGCCATTAAATTTTGTCAGATTTATGTTCTCACAAGAGCCAAAGCAGTAGAAGTCTAAGAGTGTTATCCGTCAGCATGGGCACCTGGCCTGTATTCTTAAAACATCTCTGTGTCTCAGATGCCACTTTGCTGTAGACAAGGACACCATGGCTCTGGGTCCCAAGTGGCTATCGAACTCAGAGCTCTGGTTATAAAACGTAGCTTATCCCTATTCTGTAAGTGATAGGAACTGGTCAAGAGCAAGAAGGTAGATGAGCCCACAGTTGTTAACTCACAGGCTGAGGTATGTGAATTTGTGTAGCTTTCCCATGTGTGGTTTCACAGGGTTGGCACCGTCCCCCTGCTGCTGAGGCTTACCTGCTTGTCTGAGGAGGATGAGCTCATCCTGAAGCTGCTATGGTGAAAGGCTCATTGCCCTGAAAAGCACACAGTCCAGAGAAGAGACAAGACAGTCAGTGTCCCCTCCCCTAGTAGTCAAATGCTATGGCTACCAGCCACTGACCCAGGAGGAGGAGGCTCAGCCAAGACCTAGATGTGCTGAGGTGTGACAGGGAGAGAAGCCTGTGGTCGGGGTAGTGAGGGGTATCATTATAACTAAAAGGGACATTGTGTCAGGAGAGACAGAGAGGAGAGGAGGCATGCAGGAGGGACCAGTGAGGGACTGAGCCTGGGATGGAATGGTCCTGGGGTGGCTTCATGGCCTAATGCAGTTCAGGCTGGGTATGAAGGGCCTGCCACACAGGAAGCAGCAGTTACCTCACTGAATTTCTATGATGCCTGTACTCTAGAAGTTGAGGCAGAAGGAGCACTTCAGTGCTGGCCCAGCCTGCGTAGTAAGACTCTGTCTCCAAAAACAAGTGCAGGGCAGGGAGAAGGTGTATACAAGGCTTAGTATGAGACCTGATGGAAAGGATGTACTAGGTAAGGGGACATGCCTGTCCCACTATTGGAGGACACTGTGGCAGCCATAATAACACAGCAAACGCTAAAAGTGATTTATTTTTATTTTTTTGTCTTTTTTTTTTTTAATGAGCACAGTATAACACGTCATCCCCAAACCACATTGTACCCCTTTTTATAGAACCTGTGGTAAGGTGAGGCCTCATATGGATAGAGGCTTTTGGGTCATAATAACCAACCCCAAGTGGCCCCTGAGCTCCACACTCGGTGGCAGGACTTTTAGACTGAAAAGAACGAGCTTGTCAGCTATCCCTGAGGTAGGCATGGCATCACGAGAGTTCTTCTTGCTAAAGCCTTCCAGCGTGGTTAGTAGGCAGCTCAGTATGCAACAGCGAGACATCTTTATCTGCTCCATCAGCAACTGTTCTTGGAGACGTTCAGGTGGGGCAGCTCCTGCAGAGGCTCACACCTGCTTGTCGGAGGTGGACATAGAATGAAGGAGTCATCACCAGTCACCAAGTGCTGAGGAGAACCCTCAGGCTGCATCATGCTGCAGTGCTGTGGAACAAATCCTGGTCTCTGTGAGGGGCCCCTTGTGGAGGAGGTGCTTCTGGCTGAGTCAGAGAGGAGAATGATGTCTTAGTCAACATCCTATTGCTGTGAAGAAACGCCATGACCAAAACAACTCTTATGAAAGAAAGCATTGAGCTGGGGGCTGGCTTATGGTATCATAGGCTTGGGCAGCACTGGAGCAGTAGTTGAGAGCTGCAGACAGAAAAAAAATGCTAGGACTATTATTGGGCTTTCGAAACCTACCCACTCAAAATAGGCCACACCTTCTGGTCCTTCTAATCCTTTCAAACAGTGCCACTCCTTGGTGACCAAGCATTCAAATGTATGAGCCTATGGAGGCCATTCTCATTCATACCACCACAAACAGGAATATCTGGCAACAAAACCTCACGAGAGACAAGGCTCTTGCTGGTTTTGAAGCTCTTCAGACCCCTATAGCAAGAGCAGGATGATATGCAGTTAGTACATGGCCCAGAGAGGGGATCTGCTTGTGGAACCCCCCCACCCCAGGAGCTAGTGTTGTCTTTCCTATGCCTAAGCCCTCTTCCTGTGACCACCATGGCTGTCATTAGCAAGGATCACAAACTCTGGAAAGGAAGAAACCCACTGAAAGGAAAGTTCAGTGTCTTTTTGAGGACATGGCTCCGAAGGTGCAGAGGTTCTCCATTCACACCCTGGAAACAGAGCTTGCCAATCCCAGGAGTGCAAGGGGAAAGTCGGGGTTATCTCTGAAGGCAGCTCTGGACCTTCCTGAAACACAGGGGCTTTGTTCCTAAAAGGGAAAAGGGGAGATAGATAGATGCCTAAGGCCAAGTCTTGAAAGATGTAACACAACTCCCTCGGGACCTTGACCACCTAGGGTAGCGAGGGCCATCTGTGCTTCATGCTGGGGAAGTGGATGGTTATGGAGGTACAGCTAGCCAGTTATGGTGGGGGTGAGAACTTAAGGCCGGCTGAGATTGGCTTTGAAAGCAGAATAGTAGATGAGGCTATGTTCTCAGAAAGTCCAGATAGTAGGTTCTGAGCACATTGGAACCTTTGCTCGCCCAACCAGAGGAAAAGCCAAGAGAACAGACACGGGGTAGCTAGTGTTCACACAGTGTTCACATTGCTAGTCCTGTTGGAAGAGATGTCGCAGGAAGCACTCCAGCAGTCCATGTGCCTTATGTTCTTTAGTGGTCACTGTACGCCAGGTACAGCTCCACACAGGCAGCCAGAGTGTCCGGGAGCCTCTGCTCTCACGGAGCTCAGACTGCAATGAAGCAACACAGCCAAGTACTGACCATATAAGAAGCGGCCGGTGAGAAGGAGGGATGGATTGAGGGCCAGCCTGTGAAGAGGGCCTGAATAGAAACAGATCAGCGGGGAAGTCTGAAACATGAAAAGAAAAGCAACTTGGTGTGTTGGGCTGTGGAGGGTGAGCTGTGCAGCATTTGGGGGTTTTGGCAGCAGTGGGAAGTCACTGGGGGAGGTGTCAGAAGTTTTCTCATCTTTGTCTTAAATCCTCAGTCTACATGGAGGCCACATGGGTGTGAAAGTGGGATAACCAACTGCTTTCATGTCTGCCTCTTCCCTCTTAAGCACGTCCCAGGAGGCACTGGTTCAAAACGGAGATTTCTTTATGTGCACACAACTTGTGCACACACACACCATTTGCCAAGTAAGACTGTGTAAGACTGCCCCAGCCTCCTGGTGCCCCCCTCCTTGCTCCAAGGTATAAAAACTGCCCTGGCTTCTTACCACAGTGGAGCTTGCCAGATATGTTGACCTCAGACCCCAAACCCAACCTTGAGACCAGTCTTCTTTCAACAGGATTCCAGAAGCCCTGCAGCCATGTTAGAATCTTGAGATGAACCCCTCTCTCCCTGCTTCCCCCTACGACAGCATGCACATTACCCAGCTACCTTTGCTGCACCCATACACTGAATAAGATAGACACCTAGTGCCAAGTAGCCTGCCTGGACTGGCCCAGAATTTGAAATTCCTGGAGGGCGCCGGGCTTCGTGAGAGCTGGTGAGAGCTAGCTAGACACGGAAGAGTGTTGAATTCATGAGCACCTTTGGAGATGGCTTTGGCAAGCAATGCTGTGTGTAAATCGGTGTCGTCAGAGAATTGGCAGGATGGTCACGGGCAGGATATTGCACATTCTAGACAGGAAACCCTGCACTGCGGGAGGCTGGCAGGACGCTGGCAGGACGTGAACAGTAGCTGAAGTTAATGGCCTGTAGGTGATCTCTCGGGCTTCTGTATTGCCCATCATTTTCAAATCTTTGTTCCTGCATATCTGTTATTTTTGCAGCCCAGCTTAAAAACAGCATTTCCTAGGTAGGCTCATCTGGGAGGGGCACTGAGGCAGAGCAGGAGAGAGCTGCTACAGGGAATGTTGAGTGTAGGGACCGCTGGATGTCTTGTTTCTGTTTTTTAAGATTCCATTTGTGGGCCAGGTAGCTGAGTCAGCAGGTAAAGGTACCCGCCACCGAGCCTGAGGACCCGGGTTTATAACTGGGACACGCCAACTCCTACAAATTGTCCTCTGACTTTCCCACATACACTGTGGCTCCTGTGAGTGTGCCCACATAGACAGGCAGACAAACACAGAACACGGAATTAAAATGCAACCTAAAGGATTCTGTTTATAACCCTCACTCCTACTGAAGAAGACCTCTTCACCTTGGCATCCTTAGTACACGGTGTGGGCCAAGTAGTGCTGGTCAGATGCCTGCTAAGTATCACAATGGGCAAAGGGTGTCACGTCTGAGTAGCCAGTCTGGGTCTTACTTTTTTATGAATTTAGTATGTATGTGTGTGTCGGGGGCCAGACATGTCCCATGATGCACATGTGGAGACAGAAAGATAACTTTGTGTATCACTTCCTCTCCTTCCACCGCTACGAAGATTCTGGAGACTGGACTCAAGTCATCAAGCCTTCATAGCAAGCATTCTCTCCCCTCCCCCCAGCCAGCTTTGCCAGCCTTTGATGTCACTTTAAAGATAAATATGTGTGATTTGGGGAGGTAGCTGGTTCTGGAGGGAATATGTCAAGTCTATTTAGGTACCCTGACTTCACCACTTTTATCCAGGTTTGGGCAGATGGATAGACAGACGGACAGACAGCTATGACATGAAGAAAACAGTCCCAGATAGAACTGGAGGTATTATTTTCTTCCACAAGCTGTCATCGTTCCTCTTAAAGCATTCAGTGATGGCCTGACTATGTTCTGGTTTCCTTTTGGGGACTGGAACTACACCAGGACAGCAGATATGGTGCCAACCTAGGTCTTAGCCTTTTGTTTAGTCATAGTGGGTTCAATCCAGATGTTCTGGCAGCTTGCCCAGCTGTAGAGGCTACACTTGTGGTCCCTGAGAGTCCTCCAGTACCTTTGCTGTGCCCCTGTAGGTGGCTGGTGCCCTTCCACATACTGCAGCAAGCGTCCGCCTCAGTTCCTATGACACAGCTCAGCTCTCATGGGGATGTTTGTAGCCTGCATTCACAGGCGTTTGTGTGTGTGTGTGTCTCCTAAAGTGAATCAGAAAGAAAGGTTCTTACGCACAAATTTTGCAAATTCAGAGGCAAACCTGTGTTCTACCATCTTATTTTGGTGAGCTTCTGCCGACGGCACCCCAGCCTTTTTCCCAATCTTTTCTCTTCCAGAGAAAACTTACTTCAAAGGTAGAGCCTTGAGTGGGATTTGAATGTAGAGTTTCAGGTGGGGAGTCAGAGTAAGGTCTGGTGGTCAAGGTTCTTAGAAGAACCTTGGGAAGTGGGTGAGATGTCATGAGTCAGTGAAGGAGGAGGGGAGAAACCCCAGTCCCTGGTCAAGGCCAGCCAGTCCCCAAAGAAGGCTGGGATCAGTGAGGGGACCTACAGGCCTCACTGCTTCTCATGGTTTATTTCAGATCATCAGAAGTGCCCTCACTGAGGAAAAACATGTCTCAACAAAAACATCTGCTGCAGATCTTGTGACAGAAACAGATCACCGAGTAGAAGATTTAATTGTTTCTGAGTTGCGAAAGCGGTTTCCTTCACACAGGTGAGCTGTCTCTTCAGGAAGCACACCCCAGTAACTCACCACAGGGAGGAGGCCAGGAAGGAGGTCACAGCCCGACTGAGAGGCAGTGCTACCTATCACTGAAGGGTAGATGGGAAACCCCAAGTTGCCAAGCACAAGCCCAGATCCTTCCATTTTTAGGGAAGAGAATTGATTGCTTAAGTCTCTTTGCTGTGATTTAACAACCATCCAGCCCTCTGTCTCCTTAGGGATATGGGAGAGCCTCCACTTTTTTATAATGTATATTACAATCTTTTTAAGACTATTCTGTAGGTTTCTTTTTCAGGAATACTTTTATAAACAATCAGTAAATATGAGATTTTTGTTATATAGAATATATATATATATATATTAGTCAGGTCATACCTGGAACATGGCATTTCACAACACCCCACCCCTTTCTCTGACCTTGAAATTCACTTCATTCTGCTCCCTCTTCCTCTGTTCCCTGAGCCTTAGAGGGGATGATGAACCTTATTTAGGGCTAAGCATTCTATGGACACTTCTCACTTGGAATAGTGCTTAGACTAGTTATAAGACACTCAGTAACTGTCATCCACTACAACAAGAAGTTTCTCTCCTCAAAGTCCTATGGACTTAAGCGTAAATATTTAAAAGACAATTTGACAGGCACATCACATCCATTCACTGAAACAAGAGTAACTACTCTACTGGGAACTACAGTGTCCCCAGCCATAGACTTTTAATGACTCCATACATGACTTTCCTCCTATTCAACGGGCCTCAAATCCTATCAGAAAGTTTGTGCATCTTGTTTGGCAGGTTGGTAATATGCTTACAGTGTCTACAGCCAAATAAGACCACTGACATCATTTCTCCCCTCAGAAACCTCCATTGCACCTTCTAGCTCCATGAAAGCTAATAGCGACGGGGCAGCTTCCAGCTCAGTTCCACCTTAGTTTCACCTTGGTTTCTCTTAAGTCCTTCACCCAAAGCATGTGGTATCTTCAGGTTTAGGGACTTGCCTTCTGGTGGGAGAGAACCACTGTTGCAACCAGCAACAGTGGCAAAAGCCTGTATTGTTTTAGAAGCATCAGGGACCTCCCTGGCCACACGTTGTAAGAAGGTAACCCATCCCAGCACTGGTTTTTTTATTTAATAATCTTATTTAGTTTTTTAAAATGTGTGTATGTGTGTGTGTCTTAGTTAGGGTTTTGCTGCTGTATACAAACACCATGACCATGGCAACTCTTATAAAGGACAACATTTAATTGGGACTGGCTTACAGGTTCAGAGGTTCAGTCCAGTATCATCATGGCGGGAAGCATGACAGCATCCAGGCAGACACGGTATTGGAGGACCCAAGAGGTCTACATCTTGATCTAAAGGCAGCCAGGAGAAGACTATCTTCTGTACTGGGTGGAGCTTAAGCTTAAGCACTGTGTAGGAGCCCTCAAAAGCCTGCCTGTATAATGACACACTTCCTCCAACAAGTGACTCCTAATAGTGTCACTTCCTGTGGGCCAAGTACATTCAAACCACCACATTGTGGTTCCACTTTCAATAGCACATGCTCAGAAACTCTCCCTGCCTCTAACTCCAGAGGGATCTGCAAAAGTTTCTCCTACTTCTAAAACATAGCGCTGCCTCCTTTGCCACCCAGGGTCATATGTCAAAGAGCACAGGGTAAAATGTGATCTGTGCCAGACTCCGTTCACGGCCAGTGTTCAGTAACGCAGACACCCCTTGCTAGGAACAAAGTGGATGGTAAGACACAGGCCTTCACAAGGGTCTCCTTTTTCACCAAAGGCTGGAGCTCTTTTGTCTTCTTGGGCCATCTTGTGCAAGGTTGAATATAAGACATTCATCTTTTCCTTAGAAAAATTAAAATATTTGCTCAGCATTTTGCACATAGCTCCAGAAGGTCCATGGGCCCATGGGACTATAGAGCAGCCCCTACCTGGATCCTAGTTTCTATATGGCAGGTCTTGAAGAACAGGCTTTGGATTCAGAGCCTCCCTGTCTTTTCTCATGTGAAGTCTCAAAGATGCTAAACTTCCAAAACTGGGAGAGCAGTTCCTGGAGTTCTGGGCATTGATTATTCTAGTCTGGCTTTGTATCTGTGTGGCCATGAGTGACATATGGTGGTCTCCTCCGAGTTTGGAGCATAAGAGGTGTCACCCATTTTCCCTCCTATGGATAAATACATAAATTAAAGAACAAGTTTTGGTTAAAATATATACATTCTTTTACTGCTTTTTAGCGCTCTGTGGTGGGGGTAGGGGGTATAAGTTGAACCCATAGCCTAAGCAAGTTTTCAGTCACTGAGCTAAATCTCCAGCAAAAAAAAAAAAAAAAAGGCGATACAGCAAACAACCAGTCCAGCCTTGAAGAGACACCATGACCATGACAACTCTTATAAAAGAAAGCATTTAGCTAGGTCTGGCTTATAGTTTAAGAAGCTTAGTTCATTATCATGGTGTGAGCATAGCAGACATGGGGCTGGAGAAGGAGCTGAGAGGTCTACCTGTGGCTCCATAGACAACAAGGAGATACTGGGTTGAGCTTTGGGAACCTCAAAGCCCACCCCCAGTGACATACTTCCTCCAACAAGGCCACGCCTCCCAGTCCTTCTAAGTAATGCTGCTCTCTGATGACCAAGCATTCAAATATATGAGTCACGTAAACCAGACTTTTATTTCTTTCCTGTTTTTTAACCTTTATATTCTGCTCTCATTTTTTTCCCTCAACCTACGACTCTGAACACTTCACAGGGTAAGAATGGAGAATGTTGGCACCGTCCTCATCTCATTTCAAGTTTTAGAGGAAAAGCTCAGTTTTCAGCATTGTATGTAACTGCCTATAAGTTTATCATGTATACTTTTTATTCTTTTGAGGCGATAGTTCATCTATTCCTATTTTCTTCAGGACTTTTATCATAAAATCATGCTGAATTTTGCCAAATGCCTCTTTTTCACCAATCAAGATGGTCTCCATCCTTAAGTCTGTCTCTATGACGTATAATGCTTGTGTCCTAAAGGCTAACCATATAGAGTATTACATGACTTGCAGTATTGAGCCAACTTTGTATCCTTAGGATGAAACCAATATCTTGGTGAGGTAGCATCTTCTTAATGTGTTCTTGAACTATTTTCCGATACTTTGTTATAAATTTATGCATCTTGTACTGTTTGTTTTTTAAGTCTTTATCCAGTTGGGGTATTTAGATGCTACTGTATTTAATTATTTAGATAATAGTAACTTGGTAGAATGAATTTGGTGGTGGTCTCTCTGTCTGCTCTGTAGTTGACAAGTGTTGACATTCGGTCTTCCTTAAAGGTTTGGTGGTATTCAGTAGTGAACTTGTCCAATCCTGGACTTGTGGAAAGACTGCACTACTGTTTTAATCTCATTGCCTGCCTGTGTGAACTGTTTCTATCTTCTGGGTTTAGCTTGGGCAGGTCTATAATAGAAAAATCTGTGCATTTTTTTTTTTATAGATCGAAATCTGGAATATTTTGTGATCTTCTGAGTTTTACTAGAGTCTGTTCTAACAACTCCATGTTCATCTCTAATCTTATGAGTTGGCATTTCTTCTCTCTGCTTGGTTGGCGCTTGTCACTTTTGTTAATCTTTTTAAAGAACTGTTAGTTTGATTCTGTGTTTTCTCTTTGTCCCTTTCATTCACTCTGGTGACTTGTAGTCATCTATATCTTCCTGGGTGATGCATCAAAGTCACTCGGTGTGCCTTGCTGCCTTCTGCCCCCTTGAAGTCATTGTAACCTGTGCCCTGTGGTCTGCTCAGTACAGAGCCATGTCTGTTGGGTGCTTAAGTCAACCAGGACATAAAGCAGCATCCTCGACGTAGGAAAGCCCTTCCCTGACACCAAAACTGGACATTTGTGTCCAGTCTCTTCCCAGTATGTTTGACCCTGGACTCCCCTATGGGCTAGCTGGTGGACACAGAGCTGCATTTTGGGAAGAGAGGACCTAATGGCAACTGTCAGCTCCTTCATGGACTGAAGCGACAATCGCCACTGACTTAACACCACACTCAGTAGCCAGAAGAGAAGAAAGTCTCAGAAGCAGCTGATGGTCAAAATCGCACGGAGAGCTTGCTACCTCTTGACTTGAGCTGTATCTTCTCACCGTTTTTAATCTGCCTGGTCCTGCATTCAAGCTTTGGCACCCAAGCCTTGTGTTTTTAAGAGTACGGTGTATTTGGGGGTGGGGGGGATGGTTCATTGGCTAAGAACAACACTGGCTGCTCTTCCAGATGACCTGAGTTCAATTCCCAGAACCCACTTGGCAGCTCACAACTGTTTGTAACTCTAGTTCCAGGGGACCCAACACTCTCACATAGATATACATGTAGGCAAAACGCTAATGCATATAAAATAAATAAGTCTTTAAAAAGTAAAAGAGTATGGTGTGTTTTCCTTGAAAAACATAACTCTAAGACACTTTAGGAATATCAGGTACTGTGAGAAGACAGTTCTGGGAATCGTATGACCCTTAAGTCTTTGCCCTAGAAAACTGGCTAAGCGTGTTCCTCCCATTTGGTGTCACCTAAGAGGTCCCGTTCTCTCTGAGCCCACATGTGGGTGGAAAAGAAGTAGAAGGATCCCTGCCTCTGGCCTGGGCAGCTGGTGCTTGTTGGCCCCATTTGTACAAATGGCATTCCCTTCTGTGGTGGTTTGAATGTGCTTGGCCATGAGAAGTGGCACTCTTAGCAGGTGTGGCCTTGTTGGAGGAAGTGTGTCACTGTGTAGGCTGATTTTTGAGGGCTCCTAGTGCTCAAGCTCTGCCCAGTGCCAATGAGAGAGCCTCCTCCTGGCTCCTTTGGATCAAGATATAGAACTCTCAGCTCCTCCAATACCAGCTTGGTTGCTGCCATGATGGTAATGAACTGAGCCACTGAAACTGTTAAGCCAGCCTCAATTAAATGTTCTTTACAAGAGTTGCCTTGGTCATGGTGTCTTTTCACAGCACCGGAAACCATAACTAAGACACCCACACATGTTCAGCTTAAGGTTTTGGCTCCTAGTAGGACAGATAACACACTCCTGAGGAAAGTTAAGGGAACCTTATTTATACAGGGCCTTATTACAAAGGAGGGGCCAACCCAGAGCCCCTTACCAAGAACCTCTGATCTGGAGACAGCCAGATTGGCCCTGAAGGAGCATGTCAAAGTGAAGACAAGAATCTGCTTTGACACTCAGGACAGGAGGGACACGGAACATTCTGCTAACTGCACTGCTCCCTAGTCCAACCCTTATTTTTTCCCAAAGGGGAACAGAGACCAAGGAGGGAAGGGTAAAGGGTCTAGGTGGGGAAGGGAGAGGCAGGTGACAGTTCCCCTCCTGTGGTCCAGGTTGTGCTCTGCAGCTAAACCTCTCGGGCCTCTGCTGCCTCTCATCCATCTCTAGCTCCGTGCTGAATTGGGAACCAAGTTTTGCTTGCCTCTGTGCTCTTTCAGGTGCTCTGCACTCCTGCATCTCTGCCTGGCCTGCTCCATTTCCCTTCTGTGCCTCCAAAACCACAACAGTGAGAGTCAGTCTGGTTTGGGGGGTGTTTTGGTACTGGGGCTGGAACCCAGACCCTTGTCCCTGCTACATACAATCGTCTGCTGAGTGTTGGACTTGACTCAGGCTGAGCCCCCTGCCCCAGCAGGTTCATTGCAGAAGAGGCCACAGCCTCCGGGGCCAAGTGTGTGCTCACCCACAGCCCGACCTGGATCATCGACCCCATCGACGGCACCTGCAACTTTGTGCACAGGTGAGCAGGAGTTGGGGGCATGCAGCTATGGAGCTCCGTGTGACCCCTAGGTTTTCTTTACAATAGCATAAGCATTGGGAACATACGTGTATGGTAGATTTCTAGTCTTGTAAGAGAAAATCAAAACTTGATATTTGTTTAAAGGTTTTCTATTTATGACTCTAAAGAATATGTAAAGAAAATTACAATACCAACCAACCAGAGCTCCCAGGGACTAAACCACTATCCAAAGAGTACCCATGGCTCCAGCTGCGTATGTCGCAGATCATGCCCTTGTTGGGCATCAATGGGAAGAGAAGCCCTTGGTCCAGCCAAAACTCAATGCCCCAGTGTAGAGGAATGTCAGGGCGGGTGGGGGAGGGCAGGTAAGCATCCTCATAGAAGCAGGGTGGGGGGATGGGAAAGGGGATAACATTTGAAATGTAAATAAAATATATCTAATTTTAAAAAGGAAAAAATATGTTTGGCAAGGCATCTTTGCACATGGATTGTCAGAAGTTCAAGGCCAGCTTGAGCCACATTTTGAGGGGTTCTTTGATTTTTTTTTCAAGACTTATTTATTTATTATATATAAGTACACTGTAGCTCTGTTGCTGTCTTCAGACACACCAGAAGAGGGCATCGGATTCCATTCAGATGGTTGTGAGCCACCATGTGGTTTCTGGGATTTGAACTCAGGACCTCTGGGAGAGCAGTCAGTCAGTGCTCTTAACCACTGAGCCATCTCTCCAGCCCGTTCTTTGTTTCTTTGTCTTTGGTTACTACTGACCTATAGTACTTCACAAGTTTGAGGTCAGCTTTCCCAATACTTAAATATTTTACCATACTTTAAAAACTTAAAACATAATTGCCTAAGAATGAAACTAATTTAGGAGATTGTTTACAGGACAGGACACCTGGGGCTAAGCTACAGAACCAGGATATGCCAGTGAGATTTGAGAGTCACTCAGGAGCTAACCTTGTGACTGCAGACAGGGCGTACAGGAGTAAGACTGAAAGGCTGGCGGGTCCTGACAGTGACAGGTATGGGAACTACGAATACTTGCCATTAGCCACATATTATGAACCAAAGACCCAGAGCCACAATAGGCGTGGCTTCCCTGGAGGGCTGGTATTTTAACTTGCCGTTCCTGCAGATGGTTGTGGTGCGAGCACTTCCCCAGCCCTAGACTCATACTCAGAAGTTATGTCTACACCATTGAGGAAGTAGTGTGAGCAGAGGCAGGTATGGGGTGCCTGGCTCTCTGGCCTCCATGCTGAGCTTACATGCTAAGTAGTGCACAGTAAGCATGAGAACTGTAGTGGCCGTTACCTTGAGAACCCAGGCATGCATGAACAAGGGGACCCTTTAGATGCTGTGGAGTAGTGCCATCTGCTGCCACCGGGCTGTCATTTCACTCACAACCCCCTGTCTCTGTATGCTTTGAAGTGAGGCACCTCTCCCTTCTGGACCGTTTGTCACCCGAGGTACTCATAATGGGGATGCAGTGGCTACACCACATTCCAGCCAAAGGCTACATGTGCCTGTTAAGGTGTCATGGCTCTGGTGTCCTTGGGATCTCCAGTACTTCCTGCTCTGCAGCCCTCTCGGGAATCTAGGGCTGGAAAGAATGTCCTCTGAGAAACAGGCTCTAATGTTGACCTGACAGTTCCAGTATGTCCAGGCCACAGCTGTGCCTGAGCCCTGAGCCATTAGAAAGCCCGCAGTGCTGGGCCATAGCCAACGCGGCCGAGGGAAAGCTGGGGCCTTTGAGGGTTTCTGCACAGGGCTCTTGTCCGCCCGTGGTCTGGGTTGGTATTTTCCTCCGCCGGTTCACAGTACTTGGTCTTTCCTTGCCCCTTCCTGTTTTTTAAGCTCCTGTGATCTTCTCACAAAGGAGAGACTATTTTGAAACACAGCAGCAAACTGGTGAAACTAAAACCAAGTTCAGACTGTGGCGTCAAAACCATCCCTCTGCCACTGCCTGGAAGCTCAAGCAGGAGGCGGGATGGGGACATGAGCCCTGTTGGATCTGTGTGGTGGCTACAGTCTGGGGTCTGTCGGGGTCTGTGACACCATCTACTGGGTCCTCCACACACATTCTGAATTCGGGGTTGGTCTTTTGCAAATTCTCGGCTTAGGTTGCTGAGAACCCGAAGTGTGGTTACAATCATCTTGACTGGTATTATTATATGGTCGCTGTTAAGTCTTACCAGGGCATCCAGAGAGCGCTGTTGTTGCTTTAAGTTAGCTCTTTTACGGCATGGCTAGCTGAGCCTGTTTATATTGGAAGCAGTACGGGAAACTGGACAGTCATTTTGAAAATCAAACCCAGCCAGAGTGCAGAAAGGTCTTTGTTGGGGGTGGGGGCTTCACACACACACACACACACACACACAGAGCTTTCGAGGGTCAGTGTTATATGTAACCCATTCTGTCTTCCCTCGCAGATTCCCTACTGTGGCCGTTAGCATCGGGTTTGCTGTTCACCAGGAGGTAATGTGGCTCGCCTTGCCCCGGTTCAGTGTCTGCACTGCTCTTTGACATGTGTCCTAGCCATGACTAGCATGTTCAAGTGTGTCCAAGAAAGTAAAGAACCACAGACCCATTTTGTAGGGGTGTGGGGTTGGGGCTTATGTCTCCTGGGGTGAGCTGGCTCTTTTTTCTTTCCTTCTGTGGTAGTCATTGCTGCTGTGGGAAGCAATGTTCTGAGCAGATGGTCCGAAAGAGTCTCCATCTGACCCCTAGAGCGTGTGATCTAGTCAAACAAAAGGGAACTCCTATTTTTGGATGACATTTTTAATCTTGATATTTTATTAATTCTTCTTTTCCTCCTGGCTATTAGTATGAGAATGTGGCCCTATCAAGATTCCCAGGGACTTCCTGAGCTAAGCCATGGCAAGAGACACACAGGAAAGGCAGAAGGCAAGCCTTGTACAGGAAGACAAGAGCCTTCATTTCTTGTAGTATGAGCAGAGTTGGGGTACTATGTCTTCCATGTCTTTGAATGGGGGTACAACTTTCCCCATTCAAAACTGCATAGCCGTATCAACGAATGTTCCTCTCGTGAGAATAAGTTTGCACATATCCCAAAGCACTTTTGGTGTATATTGGTAAAACGTTTTAATATTGCCAGTTGGGTAAGGAATCGACGTTCCATTGGTTTCTCTCCAGTGTCGCCATGGAGACTAGTGAGCATTTATTCTCTCCTAGCCACCTATTATAACAGGAGTCAGGACTGTAAGGAAAAAGAACTGGGGGCCACAAAGCTCAGACAGGTCCTTGTCATGATTGGGCCATCCTGTTCTGTCCTGTGTTTCTAGTTCCAGAGCGCAGGAATACTTCTTTCAGTCATGGCCCCATCTAGGAAGCAAGTCTCTCTCCCCTGCAGCCCACAGGACATTTCCCTTGATCTTGGGGCCTCATCACAAGTGGATACACAATACAGTGATGCCTAGATTTGGATATCATGAGCCAGGGTTGGGGGAGGGGGCAGGTAAGTATCGCTAGAGAGGCACATACTGTTGGGAAGTCTCTTCCCGAAATAAAACCTGTTCTGTAGGCTGAGTGGCTAAGTTTATAAGGGCTGCCTAAGACTCTGCTAAGGCATCCTCCTGACCACCCTGAAGATGGGCAGATGGTGCCAAGCACAGATGCATATTAACCCCAGGTGGTGAGAAGCAGGCAGAAAGAGACAGGAGTGCTAGACATAAGGCTTCTTGCTTCCACACTGACCTCTTCCTCCTCCTGCTGGGCAGTGGTCATGCTCTCCGGGGATGTCCATGGGTTCCTGGTTCTGTTGGCTCTGTGGATACCTTCTTACACAGAGGAAGGGTAGAGAGGGAAGAGCGTTCAGTATGATAATTTTAGTAGTTTTATCAGTACTAAGGTAGTTTTGATATGTTCATTTAAGAAACGGGCTTGCTCTCATGTCCAGGAGTGGGTTGAAGTCCGCTTGTTTCCATTCCTCTTTGGAAGGCTATGTCGCCCCATGGTGCTAGCTCCTGCTCTACGAGGAGCATCCATCTTTAGAGTGCTGTTCGCTTCTGTGGCAAGGAGTGACGTCTCCCGCTCTCTTCCTGCCCCCTATAGCTGGAGTTCGGAGTGATTCACCACTGCACGGAGGAGCGACTGTACACCGGCAGGAGGGGCCAGGGCGCCTTTTGCAATGGCCAGCGGCTCCAAGCCTCCAGGGAGACAGGTGGGGTTCATTCAGCTCCTTTAGGGTTGTTTCAGATAGAGGTAGATGCCCAGAGTGACAATTA
Source organism: Micromys minutus (assembly GCF_963924665.1). Classification (NCBI taxonomy): domain Eukaryota; kingdom Metazoa; phylum Chordata; class Mammalia; order Rodentia; family Muridae; genus Micromys; species Micromys minutus. The sequence goes on from NC_137977.1 coordinate 52,309,793, forward strand.
CACACAGTGGTGACCATCTTCTTCAGAGAGTTCTAGCTCTTTCTAGGGATGCAGTGTCCCTAGTGGAAATCAACATTTATTCTGTGTAGTGGCAATGCCACTGTGTGGTCAGGAGCTTTGAATACATTATGAGATCCTCTTGTATCTATTGTCTTTAAAATGTTAGTTACTGGTTACAGTTTGGTCTGGCGGAACTGAGAGAGCAGCTTAGACCAAGGGCCAGCAGAGAATCCAGCCAGAGCATTCAGGCACAGCTTGGTACCCATGACCACAGCCATGTATCTGGTCTCTGACTTGATGTTGGAAGGGCAAGCATGGTAGAGAGGAGCAGCGCTTGCACGTACCCCAGGCCTGCCACCAGGAATATGACTGTCCTTTGTTTTCCTTAAATGTAGGTTTAAAGACATTGTTTATTTGCAGGCAATAGACCATGGAACTGCCCAGTATTGACAGTGTGCTGTCTGGGGGTTCTCTCTTCTCTGCCCTTCGTCCCACAATGATTAAACTAGTAGGTTTTGTGTGTGTGTGTGTGTGTGTGTGTGTGTGTGTGTGTGTATGGGATAGGTGTGGTAGGCAACAGAGAAATGCCAGGATTTTGGTGTATGTCGGCAAGGTGGAGACATGGCTTTGTGCAGAATCAGGAGAAAAGGCACCCTAGAAGAGCAGTTGCTGTGGAAGAGGAAGACTTTTGAAGCCCCTGCACTGGAAAGGCAGTGAAGATGGGGATGGAGCTGGCGGTGGAATGCTCACCCCGCGTGCCCTTCTCCAGCTCTGGGCAGGACATAGATGGGAAATGTAGCCTCTGCTCTTACGTGTCAGAAGCTACACATCATAAAGTGTCCCAACCTCAGTCCCTACTTTTTGTTTGCTGACACTGGCTTCAGTCCCAAGATGTCAGCACTTGGCTCCCAGCCGGTCTACCTTCTTTACCGGCCTCTCCTGTGCCTGTTGTTGGTTTATCTTTTCACAGTTACTTCAGCCGGTCTACCTTCCTTACCGGCCTCTCCTGTGCCTGTTGTTGGTTTATCTTTTCACAGTTACTTCCTCTCGTTTCCCTACTGGGTTGTCCTCCCTGGTTAATGCTGGTGTGCTGAGCCAGCCTGTGAGCAGCTGACCTACTGTGTGAAGGCACTGTGTGGATGTGCTCATAGGCCTTTGGGGAGAAGAGGTTGCTGGACCCAGATCAGGGGAATAGAGCTCACAGAAGCCCTGTGAGACACCCCAGCAGGATGATTGACGAGTCGGTGCTCTGAGCCCGGAGTGGGCCAGGAAAAGCACCTTGCCCCATTTTTCCTGCCAGAGTGTTTAGTTTGGCTGTGGAGTAATTCCAGCCATGTTGGTAAAAGGCATCCATCCAAGCCTAGCTGGGAAAGAAGCGTGAGGAAACCAACCATTAAACATGCTCGGGTGAACTTTGCTCCAGTTTTCATTTGATATGACACTAAACTATTCACACGTCCCCTTCCTGGTTGGCTGTCTACACAGTTCAGTCAGGTGGTGACTGTCCGCTCTGATAGCTCCACCCACCTTGCTCTGGTTCCTTCTAACTCCAGAAGGGCCCCAGGAAGCATCCAGGGAACAAGGTAGAAAGAAGCCGTTAGCTCTAAAGCTCTCGCCCCTACTGGTCACCTGTCTCCCTTCTGCCTCTACACACTACCACACTATGTCTTCATCCAAGCCCAACTGTGACTTGGAGTCCAGTGAGCTGTTTTCACCTCTGGTCACAGAGATCAGAGTGTTTCGGGCAGTGCAGACTGGCCTCAGGTTCTAACTCTTGAGGCTGTGCCTAGAGCAAGCTGGCAGCAGAACCCAAGCTGGCATGTTCCAAAGCTGCATCTGGTGGGAGATAGTTAGTTAGGTGAACATGCTCTTATAGGACCGTAATCTTATAGGTCGTGTAGGACAGTACTTGGGAGATGGAAGCAGGTGACTTCTGTGAGTTCAAGGCCATCCCAGGCTGCTTGGTGAATTCCAGGACTGTCAGAGCTATATACTAGAGAGACTATGTCTCAAAAACCAATCAGCTGGGAGTCCTGATTGGTTTTTGAGATGTGGTCTCTCTAGTATATAGAGAGACCTCTAATCCCAGCACTCAGGAGGCAGAGGCAGGCGGCTCTCTGTGAATTCAAGGTCAGCCTGTTCTACAAAGTGAGTCTGGGACAGTCAGGGTTCTGCTGGGCAGAAGAGCTCTGATTGTGGGTAGAAGGGTGTGGTGTCACATGCCTATAACCCCAGCACATGGGAAGTGGAAGCAGAAGGCCTCAAGTCTCTAACTATTGGGGAACACACACGTTTTTCCAAAATTCTCTTTTGTTTTGATTTTTGAAGTGAGCTTTCATTGGTATAGACCAGACCTGCCTTGAACTGGCAGCATCTTCTCTGTCTTTCTCTCTGCCTGCCTCTCTCTCTCTCTCTCTCTCTCTGTCTGTCTGTCTGTCTGTCTCTTCCGTGTTAAATCACAAACTGGCACTATTTCCCCTGATACAAGTTCTCCCAGGTTCCAAGCTCCACTTGAGTTTATGTCTGGTGGCATTGATAACGGATATGATGGGCTCACTTTTTCTTCCTCTCTTCCAAATACTCAAGCCCTAACAATCTTAGTTTATCAAAATCCTCTGGCTACCTGCTTTCCTTATTGTAAGGTTTTTTTTTCCAAAAAAAAATTTACTCACAAAAAAAAAAAAAAAAAAAATCAAGGTTTAATGCATTTGATGATGTTCACGGCTTCTTAATTGCCAAGGACATCCACTGTATTCCTACCGTGTGTGACTTAGAACAGGAACTTCATTCCTATTAGCACCAGCTGGGATGGTGAGGCCATGCGCTGCTTCTCTGGAGATACCACCTCCCATGGTTGCTGTTGTCATCTGGGTGCACAGGACAGCTTGGTAAAGACCGATACAGTGTATCTTGATTTAATGGGGGAAGTGCTCCTAATGGAGCAGCCACAGGAAGTGTTGAGGACGGCACCTTGAGAGTAGAGTTTTAGTTGGCAGCACAGGGTGGGATGGTGGAAACCTTGTCCCCGATTTCTGTGTTCTCTACAGTTTATCCTTGTTCTTGCTATTTGTAAGAAGACCCACCTCTTCTTGTGTGGGATCTTAAAATGTCCCTGTTGTGTGCTGGCAGGATTGGTGAACAGTCTGAAAACAGATTTTCTTTTTAAGACTGTGTCTCACTGTGTAACCCATTCTGGCCTTAAACCCAGTCTTCCTGCCTCCCCTTCTGAGAGCTGGGATTACAAAAGGGCAGCCATATCTGAGGCAGGTTGGTTTTCTTCCACATGTAAGGGACTTTCTTTTTCTTCCTGGATACACATGGACCTTGTGGTGTTTTGTTTTAGGGGTTTTTGGTTTTGGTTTGTGGGGTGTTTTTAGTTTCTTTTGTCTACAGACTCCAGAGCCAAGTCAGTTCTCCTGGGGACATAGTTCTTTGAATATTTCCTATCTTTCCTCACTTCAGAAAAGTATTTTGGAATTATAATCCATAGTTTTTTTTTTTTTTTTCCTAGCTCATTGCTTTGTGTTCTGTCCTTTGGGACATCTATAATTGGAAATTGGTCTCTGCTTAAATCTGTTATATGTAGATACCCTGAGTCCACAAGAAGCCACAGCCATCCATTGTGGGTACTGGGAACCAAACTGTAGTCCTGGAAGAGCAGGAAGTGTAACCACTGAGCCATCCTTCCCTCCAGCCCCTAGTTTATGTTCCTTTTATTTACTATCTGAAATATTTTCAGGATTTGTTTTTTTCTAAGCTCTGTGCCCTCTGGTTTTGAGTATTGCTGTATTTCATGTTCTTTCTGTTTACTGGGCAGGTCTTCAAGTGTCCACTAACTGTCGAGATGCTGTTCTGCCCATGTTTGTTTGCTGCTGTATTGTTGTGTATAGGATTCACCATGGCTCATTGTAGTATAAAATAGTTTGCTTGTATAGAAAGGGGTAAGGGGATCTGGAATGTGGACGATCCTTTTGGAGGTGTTACACCAAATAAGGGCTGCCAGGTAAAATATAGTAGAGGCTGGTTCCCCCTAGTAATGGGGTAGCAGAGGTTTTTACCTGAGCACGCCTACTGTGGCTCCACCCTGCCAGTGGTGTGACCTGCTGAGGCAGGACCAGTTTTGCATCTGTAGCAAAGCAAGGACAAACTGCTCCTGACCCTGCCACAGTAAGCCTCAGTCATGTTCCTGACCCACAAGCCAGGCTTTCAGCTCCAGCGTTGCCAACCTCCTCACATATCTCGTAGCCATTGGTGTGAGCACGTATATGATCCCTCTTCATCCAGATCACAGCAAACCACATTTACCTTCTCCATGGGAAGATGTCCATTCCTGTGATCAGAGCAGACAGACAGACAGACATTTTTAAACCCTCATAGAAAGATTTATCTGGTGAGGTGTTTTCTCATCTTCAGTCACGGCGTATTGCCAGTATGGGATCATTTCACAGCTATTTGTATATGCCACGGGGTTCCCCTGAGGTCTCTGTGTTGCTCTGCATGGTGGAGTGTCCCTGAGAGGAGGCTGGAGAGGGTCCCGAACCAAAACAGCTCCACAAGGTACAACTTGAATTAGAGCAGGTTAGTTTCACCTTCTGCCCATCACAGCAGAAAGACCACATAGAGTCAGCCGCTCTTGAGGGAGCTCAAGATGATTCCATTAGAACCAGGGCTCGGTCTTTGTGTTGATGGGAACTTCTTTCTTGCAGATCTCGCAAAGGCCTTGGTTCTGACAGAAATCGGGCCCAAACGTGACCCCGATACTCTGAAAGTATTCCTGAGCAACATGGAGAGGCTGCTGCACGCCAAGGCTCATGGGTACAGGTCCTCAGTCCCGTAGCCAGTGGGTTGAAAACCAAATGTGCTCTTGGCTAAATACTCCCAAGGGGTGTGAAGAGGAGGCACCGAGAGGTAGGACAGGAGGCTGCTGACGCCAGGCTGAGGCATGCCATGCACCATCACCCACGGAACACTCTGGCTGCCAGGTGTCAGGAAATGGATGGGTCCTGTGTCCCAGTCGGTATTTGAAAGCCAACTGTCTTAGTCAAGGTTTCTATTCCTGCACAAAAACATCATGACCAAGAAGCAAGTTGGGGAGGAAAGGGTTTATTCAGCTTACACTTCCATATTACTGTTTATCACCAAAGGAAGTTAGGACTGGAACTCTAGTAGGTCAGGAAGCAGGAGCTGATGCAGGGGCCATGGAGGGATGTTGCTTACTGGCTTGCTTCCTCTGGCTTGCTCAGCCTGCTTTCTTATAACCCAGGTCTACCAGCCCAGGGATGGCACCACCTACAATGGGTTGGGCTCTTCCCCTTTGATCACTAGTTGAGAAAATGCCTTACAGCTGGATCTCATGGAGGCATTTCCTCAACCAAGGCTCCTTTCTCTGTGATAACTCCAGTGTGTATCAAGTTGACACACAAAACCAGCTAGTGCGCCAAGTAACAAAGCTTGGGTCCCTCAGTCAATGAACCTTATGGGTCCTTAAGTCTCTCAGTGGCCTTGTGTTGGATCAGGGGTTTCTGTCTTAGTTACTTTTCTATTGCTATGGGCAGATATCATGACCAAGGCAACTTACAGAATAAAGAGTTTATTTGGAACTTATAATTTCAGAGGGTTAGAGTCCACAACCACCATGGTGAGAAACATGGCAACAGGCAGGCACGGTGCTGGAGCTACAGCTGAGAACTCGGGCAAAGAGAGAGACTGAGAATGGGGTGGGCTTCTGAAACCTCACAGCTCACCCTCGGTGGCACACTCCTTCCAACAAGGCCACACCTCCCACTAGATGTGCCTACTAAGGGAGCCATTCTCACTTAAACCACAGTGTCCAACCATTTGATGTTGTGTTACGGTGTTCTCATTTATAAACAGGCTGGGTCACATTCATTCCTGGCCTAGGACAAAAATGTTAAGTATGCCTGCTAGATAAACTGTTGGTTATTTCTTTTTCCTATGTGCTTAAGTCAGAACTACTTCATCCTCCCCTCCCCCTCACCTACGTGGTAACCACCAGCCCCTTGAAGGCCATGCATGTAACCTTCTGATGATGTTCAGTAGAGTAAGATCTTCAGGCCTCTGGCTGCACTGGCCACAGTCCACACTTAGGAGCCCCTCTGCAGCATGCTAATGTCACTGTGGAAAAGCCACCTGCCTGGGCCACTCACTCCAGGCCTGCTCTCTGTACCCCGAGCTGCTGGCAGAATCCTGTGACTTCATTTCTAGCAAGGGGTAAGGGTCAAGCATGCCATGTCAGGTGTCCCCTCACTAGCAGCATCTGTCCTCCTCTCCAGGGTCCGAGTGATTGGCAGCTCCACCTTGGCACTCTGCTACCTGGCCTCGGGTGCTGCTGATGCCTATTACCAGTTTGGCCTCCACTGCTGGGACCTGGCAGCTGCCACAGTCATCATTAGAGAAGCAGGTGGCATTGTGATTGACACCTCAGGTAAGCTTTATGGCCTTTGGCTACCCTCCCCTCACTGTACCCAGCAGTAGACACTAAAGCAGGTGACACTGAATAGAATGTACCCAAGTCAGAACCACATTGGATTCCTCCACCTCCTGTGACCTCTGCAGATGGAGACCACGCCAGCGTACATGGCAAGCAGTGGCCATGGTGGGCCTTGGTCCTGCCCTTATAAGTCAGGGTCACTTGGCTAATAACAAAAGCAGCAACATGTCACACTCACCACCACTGACAGCTGCCCATGCCACAATCCCGTGTGTGAGACAGAGCAGTCACTTCCCCATGATCTCAGCCCAGAGCCGGGATAGCCCAGTACCCAGCAGGAATTGTGCCTCGGAGTCCCGGGCACTGGTCCTTTATAGAGCATACCTGAGCCCCACTTGCATCTGCTCATCCACTTAGTACCCGAAACCCTCCCCTAAGTTCTGACAAAGGTGGTGAGACTCATTTCTCCTTCTTGATTTCAGAGTCTTAGTGAAAATGCCGTGTCCCATTTTTTAACTATTGGTTATAGGAAGGGGATCTCCTATAGTCTGACTTCTACCTCTGTCCTGTTTATCCTTCGTGAGACTTGAGTCTCCTAGTCATGTACAAAAGTGAGGTTGTGTTGGCCTTTGGCAGTGAACAGAACAGGATGATCTCACACTAAGAAGCACCCTGAGGCCTGAATCTGCATTTCTGTCATGGGCCCAGGAAGGTGCATGGGAGATGTGGGAACGCAGGCTTGGCCCTCCCAGACTTACTGAGTCAGGCAAGCATTTCATCCCTCTCTGCCCCAGCAGCCTTCTGTATGACGAAATACAGGATATTCCACTCCCATCCTGGTCTCTCCCAGTTTTACCTTTCACAGAACCATAACTCAAAGACGGGGCAGCTTCAGTACTGTGCAGCCCTGGCTTCGTTCCCACTAGGGCAAGGTTGGCATCAAGAGTTACCATGCCTCCCACACGCCAGCTTTATTCCTTGGCTGCTCGTAAGGACCCCACCTTTGCCTATGGGCTGTTTTCCTCTGCACACATATGTGAGGTTGCTGTACCAGACTGAGGAACAGGCTTCCACAGCTCAGATGCCTGCCCTCCTTTCTGTCCACAGGTGGACCCCTTGACCTCATGTCTTGCAGAGTCGTGGCTGCTGGCACCAGGGAGATGGCGGTGCTCATAGCTCAAGCCCTACAAACTATTAACTATGGCCGGGACGATGAGAAGTGAGCCGCACACGGCTGGCTCCAAGGCTGAGATGTAACAGCCCCCTGGGAAAGAGCTGTCCCCGTGGCTTGAGTTCCGGGACAGTCTACCATAGCTCTCCCCGGGCCTCGGTGCTTAGCTGATTCTCCCTCTAATCATGTAGCCCCTTTCCAGGTCGGTACATTTTCTCTCTTCAGAGCCAGACCCAAATCTTGTGAGGTGTGTGTTAGTCACAGCCATCTTGATTATTTGTCCAGAATGCAAATCTCAGGTAATAAAGCTTTAGACCGTGCTCTCAGGCCCTCCCTGCCTGTGGTAATCCAGAATGCAATAAATCAGAATTTTAGTATTCTGCTTTGGGTCTTTCTCCAGCCTCTTTGGTTCTCAGGCTGATACTGCCATTACCCCACAGATCATCTTTGCTCGGCTTGGGCGTCTGTCATCCCGACCATGGCAACGGTGAAAACTTCCCCTAAGCATCGGTCTCCTGAACTGTATTTAACGACATATAATCTTTAGCCGTTTTTTTATTCTGCCTTCAGTTGACCTTCAGGGAGTATGTGTAACTGTATAAATTTAAAATGCTGTATACAGAACCTTTATTGAAGCCGTGTGTATTGAAAGGGGGGGAAAAAGAGAAACTGTAAAACAATGTTAAAATATTTTGTGACTGACATTTTTTGTAAACATAAAATCTTTTAGGAGTTGCAACTTTTTAAACAATGAAGTTTCTTTGTGGGGGGGTGCTGGGGTAAAACACAGGCCCTCGTGTAGATTAGACAGACTGTATGCCTCTGAGCTAGATCGCAGCACTAGGGACCAGAATCCTGGTTCCAGGTTAAGCTGTGGCCCTGGACTGTTGAGCCAGGTGACTGTAGACCCAGATGAGTCTGAAAAGTCTGTACTAAGGAGGCCTCAGGGCCTTTTCCATCTTCTGACCCTGCTCCGTTCACACCTGACACAGCACAGGCGCTGTCGGGGAGGTTCCCTTCGGTGCTAGAAAATACCCTTTTCTTAATTAGTGGGGAGTTTGCCTGTCTCCCTTGTTTTGACTATAACCTGAGCTCTGTGCTTTGTCAAGTACCCTTTCTATTGTCTGTCACCTGTGGCCACACTGGCACAACACAGAGCTCTCCGACCATTGTCCTTGTGGGATCAGTTGCCCTGGTCTTTTCAAGCTACTGAATCCTTCCAAAAGCAGCTAAGCCATTCTGAGAGGGCTGTTGGCTCTGTCTCCAGAAGCTGCTGTATTTCTCTGCATGGATGTTTATAAATATATAATCTAGTAGCACTTTTCCATAGGTGAACTGTTGTGTTTCTTCGAAAGGGATTTCATGACTCCCAGGCTGGCCTGGGACTTTCTATATAACCAATAATGGCCTTGACCTCCAGGCTCCACCTCCCCTCTGCTGGGATTACAAACACATGTGACCATGCCTGGCAATAAGATGTTTTCTGATTTACCCCAAGGAGGCCTACATTTGTACCTTTTTCTTTTTTCTCGGAATATACTCAAAACAGCACCTAACATTTATGCGGATACACGAGTAATTCCTCAGACTGCATGCATTTTTGAGATGTGACCCTTAATTCTCCTGGATTGAATGATTATGAGGGTTATTTTCAAGTAAGTAAGTCCCCAGGAGCAAGCTGCCCTTGGGTCCTCAGAGCACTTAACAAGCAAGCTGAGTCTGTACTAATCCAAGAGAAACAGAGTTCCCCGAAGGCCCTGCTAGGAACATAGCTGGTCAGTTGTTTCTGTGCTGCTCCAGGCCCCACCCACCCTCCCACTCAGGACATTCTTATTTCTGTTTCAAACAGTGTCCACCTTGTCAGGTGGTCAGTGAGTCCATCCGTTCAGAATTCTGATCAGCTTCCACACACTCTCCCATACCCCTCCCCACTGCAGCAGTTTTGCTGATAACCTGTAGACAAGTGGTTCTCAACCTGTGAGCCGCAGCTCCTTCGGGGGTCAAACAGCCCTTATAGAGGAGTTACCTGAGCCCATCAGAAAACACATCAGAAAAGGGTCATGGCACTGAGAAGGCTGAGAACCACTGTGGTAAAGACAAAACCTGCCTTTATCAATGAACCAAATGATACAACCCTGCCATCCATAGCAGGGTGTCAATCAGGTGTGGGTTTGTGTTCTGGTGTGTGTCCTCAGGAAAACTACTGGCCTCTTGCTTCCGGCATGCCCTTATATCAGAGCTCTCGAGGAAACTCGCTGGGCATTATAGGAAAGCCAGAAAGTGCAAAGCGTCAGGTGGATTTGCTCTTTGGCTTTGTGTTGAGTGAATTCATCTCCAACATTCTTTAAACAACCACAGTGCAGTGTCCTGCACAGGTCCCTCCATGAAGCTGAGGGAAGCAGCTGGTTAGCCCCGTGGTAAAGAACGGTGCTTTCAGCCTGTCTCATTTCATCAGGGTGATGGCCTGCTGCTGTTTACTCTGTTCTTTTAAAAATAATTCAGTACACAAAAATGTAAAAGTTACATATTTATGAGACACACATGATATTTCCGTGTGCGTTATGTAATGTTTAAGTCAGTAAAGCCTACCCAGTGATTTGCCATTTCTTCTATGAGAAAACATTCAAGCGATTTGTTCCAGCACTTTCTATGATAGTAATCAGTAGATAGGCTCTTTATCATGCACAATGAATGACTAGTTTTTTTTTGCCATTATTATTTAGAAGTTCAAAGATTATAACCTCTCCCAGGACTCACCTATTAGAGGAAACCAGAAAGGTCTTGTTGGGCTGCCCCACAGCTCAGATGGGCTTTGACTGGTTGAAGAACCATTTACAGTCTGCACTTCAGGTTCTGGGCATAGCCTCAGAATATTCTGCCTGTGCCTCTCCTCATCAGGAAATGGCATTAATCTCCATCTTTTCCTATGGAGGCAAAGTGTAACTAGAGAAAATGTTTAAAAGTGTAAGCAGAGCATGGGGAGGTGGCTGGGTTGGTACGTTTCTGCCTCAGTTGGAGCAGAGCATCAGGAGGATCCTTGGGGTTAATGGCAAGCTACTCTAGCAAACTGGTGACCTTCCGGTTCAGGGAGAGACTGACTCAAAAAATAAAATGGAGAGCAACTGAGGGGAGGCTCCCAATGTTAACCTCTGGCCTCCATGTGCACACACACTGGGTGCACAATCAAAAGATCCAGTGTCTGCAGCCCCAGTCCTTCAGAGCTGATGGGATGGGCAGGGCTGTGTGAGAGGACACAGTTTAACCACTGAGTTTACGCTGTTGTAGTCTTCAGAGTAGAGATTCCATAGGCAGATTAAATGGTGCTCCAGTAGGGCCCAGGAGAAGTGTGAGCATCAATGCAGACTTCTAGGAAGGGCAGGCACTGTGGAAACTACCCCCAAAATCGGGGCTTCTTGTCCTCCCAATTCATCCCCACTAATCACTTTCCCAACTATCCATGAAGGGATCAGGATAGTTCTATGCCTGGTCCCCAGTTAGTGGAACTGTTTGGGAGGGATTAGAAGGTGTGTCACTGGGGTGGGCTTTAGGGTTTTGAAAGCCAGTGCCATTCCCAGTGAACTGTTTTGTGGATCAAGATGTAAACTCGGTTACTGTTCCAGCGCCAGGCCTGCTGCCATGATTTCCCCCATGATGATCATGGAGTCTAACCCTCTGGAACTGTGAGCCCCAAATAAACTCTTCAACAAGATGCCTTGGTCACTGAGTCTTATCACAGCAGTGGGAAAGTACCTTAAGACAATGGTGATGCGGGCTGGAGAGATGGCTCAATGGTTAAGAGCACTGATTGTTCCTAGAGGTCCTAAGTTCAATTCCCAGCAACCACATGGTGGCTCACAACCATCTGTAATAAGGTCTGATGCCCTCTTCTGGTGTGTCTGAAGATAGCTACAATGTACTTACATATAATAAATAAATCTTTTAAAGAAGGGAGGGGGGTAAATAAAAATGGTAACCTTTTTTCCCATCTGACACCAGCACCATTAAGACCACAAGGCTGCCCCCAGGTGTTCTCAGACCCAGGCAGTCCTCCGGTCGCCCTCGCCCAGCTGTCTCCCTGCCAGCCAGGGACTTTGCTCACATTCTCCACAGCCTGTGATAAGACTAAAGTTGTTTAAAGTCATAACTAAGCAATCAGTAATTTATCAAACAGATTTTATATGTTAAACTCTCAATCCACAATCCATCCATACAATAAGCTTACAACCATTTGACAAAGATGTAAATCACCTACCTATATAAAACAAATCGACCCATAGAGACCCTTAGAAATAATCATATCTACCTATCCCCAATTAAGATCACCTGGGTCTAGAACCTCCTTCTTCAGCTCCATCTTGATTCTGCTTCCTTCTCTCCCACCTTACTAAAACTTTGTCTCTGCCCCACTCTCTACCATCCAATCATGTATAGCCTTGACCTAACTAGTCCCAGCCCTCACCTGCATATAGACATCAGCCTATGTGGGGGGGGGGGGGAGGAGGTGCTGTAGAGATGGCTCAGGGGTTAAGAACACTGTTTCTCCAAAGGTCCTGAGTTCAGTTCCCAACAGCAACCACATGGTGGCTCACAGCCATCTGTAATGGGATTCGATGCCCTCTTGTGTGTCTGAAGACAGCGTGCTCACATACATAAAATAACTTAAAAAAAAAAAAGTGGTGCTGCAGAATCACTTGGAAAAGCTACCTGTTGAGGCTATGAGAGGTAGCCCTTATGGGGAGAGAGAGTGGGCCATGGTGTGTCCAGCTGTTTGCCTGGGCTAACACTGGCACCACTCAACCCATGTATGCCAGCAGCACAAACATCATGACCAAGAAGCAGGTTGGGGAGGAAAGGGTTTATTCAGCTTACACTTCCATATCGCTGTTCATCACCAAAGGAAATCAGGACTGGAACTCACACAGTTCAGGAAGCAGGAGCTGATGCAGAGGCCATGGAGGAATGTTGCTCACTGGCTTGCTTCTCCTGACTTGCTCAGCCTGCTTTGTTATAGAACCCAGGTCTACCAGTCAAGGGATGGCACCGCCTACAATGGGTTGGGCCCTCCCCCTTGATCACTAGTTGAGAAAATGCCTTACAGCTGGACCTCCATGAGATCCAGCTGTAAGGCATTTTCTCAACTAAGACTCTTTTCTCTGTGATAACTCCAGCTTGTGTCAAGTTGACACAAAACCAGCCAGTACAGCCCCCTTCAGGATAACCCCATTCTCCTGGTGCTGTTAGACTGAGTGTGCTGCAGACGTATAGACATGTCCAACATTGGAAAACCCGTATTGGTAAGCCGATCCCTGGATGTTTGGAGAGGCAAGGCTGTGAGCTGCTCGGGTTAAGTGCAGCATCTTCCAACCACGCCCTGAGACTGAATCAGCAGCAGAAAGGAGCATGGCTTTTCTCAGCTAAGACATGCCTTCTCTCTGTCCAGCATCAGCTGGGAGCCTTCTGCTGCCAGTGCATGGTTTCCTGGAACCATGGCAAAAAAAAAAAAGTCAGAGTGCTGAGAAGCCCTCCACCCGCCTGTGAGTCCACTCCAACTGCTGATGACTGCAAGAGTGTCCTTATCTCCCCGAGAGATGCTGTTAAGGTGCTACACCCACTGCTGTCCTATTAAAGGCTGCTGGACAGAGGCAAGTCACCACCACCCCTAACACACACCCTTAGAGCGTGTCAGCAGGACGTCAGTAACTGAGTTTCAAGTAGCACGCACACATGAAGTATCACAGTCTGGAGCTTGAGGTGGTTTTCAGTTTTCAACAAGGGCTGACTTAAAGCCTTCGATGGATACGGCTATTACAATGTGTCTCCAGTTCCTGTAGTGTGTAATTTCATTTGACCTTCCTGGGATTATAATAAAATTGACATTCCTAGGGGGAAGTTTACCAGTGTTTCTGTCTGCATGCTTTGGACTCATGTCTGCACACTGGTTCCCCTGGAGGCAGGGGTATGTCTGGACTGTTCTGGGAAAATAACTCCTGGGTGGTGGACTAGGTCTGATTCAGAAGGGATCATAAGTAGACTAGTCTGAAGGGGTTGTGCACCTAGGGACCATGCTAGGTCATACTGACTCCTGCAGTTCCCGATGGAAGACTCCATCCACGACCCCTGTGCAGTCTCTGTAAGGGCTACAGGGGCACAGGAACTGGCCTTACCTAAAGGTAGGGGGTGGGGTTGGGGAGACAGATGGACTTACCTTGTCTGTTGTCAGCTTCCATCTCTTTTCTCTGCAGGTTTTTCAGATACTTCTGTCTCCTAAGCCAAAGGAGAGAAGCAGGAAGGCCAATTCAATCTCAAGACCCCATGAACTATAATGCTTAAATAAACAAATAAATAATAGCATGTTGTTTCCAGTGCCCCCAGGGTGTGTGTCTCTTTTGTCCCTATCTGGGACCACACCGAAAGCTTCTGGGCTGGGGTGGAGAGTTGGGAAGCAGCCTGTTGTCTTTGTCCTCAATACTCATGGAGTTTCAAGCTTCAGTGTGATTGCAGTTCTACATTGCTGGGTCCTACTTAACCTCGGATCTAGGACAAGCCATTGCCAGAAAGTTCTGTACACACCGAATCTCTGCAGTAAATCTTCCTGAATGACCTTGGCCATGCTGACAGCCTAGTTGAGAGCTCGTCTTCCTAAGGTAAGGCGCCCTCTGTTGTCTATGCTGGTGAACTGCACCACACCCTCAGACCATGTTTCCCTGGACAGAGCTTTAGGGTGTTTGAGGTTTTATGTTTCTGGAAGTTGGGAAATCTTAACTCCTCTGTGTCTATGATCAGTATGGTCACAAGGTGACAGGATTATGATGAATTAATGCTGTTTTGTGTCCTGTGATAGATCGTCTCTGAAAAATCAAAATGTATCAACAGGAACCATGCTAAAAATGTGAAATCAAAATTCAAGTCTAGTAAGAAAAAGAAGGGCTGGAGAGATGGCTCAGTGGTTAAGAGCACTAACTGCGCTTCCAGAGGTCCTGAGTTCAATTTCCAGCAACCACATGGTGACTCACAACCATCTGTATGGGATCTGATGCCCTATTATGATGTGTCTGAAGACAGCTACAGTGTACTCATATAAGTAAAATAAATATTTCTTTAAAATACAAGAAAAAGAAAATTTGACAGGTAACACGTGGCTTTAATCCCAGCTCTTGGGAGGCAGAAGCAGGCAAATCTCTTGAATTTGAGGCCAGCCTGGTCTACAGAGAGTTCCAGGACAGCCAAGACCACACAGAGAAACACTGTCTTGGGGTGTGGGTGAGGAAAACTTGATTGATCAGAGCTCACTTCAGAGTTTTGTTGTATTGTGTTGGAGAAACCATTGACCTAAGAATGGGATCCCCAACGGGGGAGCTAGAGAACGGATTGAAGGAACTGAAGGGGCTTGTAACCTCATAAGAACAACAATACCAACCAACCAGAGTTCCCAGGAACTAAACCATGATCCAAAGAGTACACATGAACAGACCCATGGCTCCAGCTGCAATGTAGCAGAGGATGGCCTTGCTGGGCATCAATGGGAAGAGAAGCCCTTGGTCCTGCCAAGGCTTGATGCCCCAGTATATTGGAATGTCAGGGCGGGGAGGCAGGAAAGGGTGAGTAGGTGGGTGGGGAAGCACTTTCTAGAAGCAGGGGGAGGGGGATGGGATAGGAAGTTTATGGAGGGGAAACCATGAAAGGGGACAATATTTGAAATGTAAATAAAATATATCCAATAAAAACTTTAAAAAGAAATTATACTGGTTTACTAATTTATACTAACATCAGTATAGGGACACCTACTTGCCTGAATTCTTTAAAGTATTTGCTGAACTGAAGAAAATGTTACCTTCCTGTTAAAAAAAAAAGTTTTGTTGTAGTTTGGTTTTACTGTTGTTTTTTGGTTGTTTCTTTCTGAAACAGAGTCTCCCAGGTAACCCTGTCTGGACCGGAACTTGCTATATAGACCAGGCTAGCTTCAAACTCACAGAGATCCATCTGCCTCTGACTCATGAGTGCTGGGATCAAAGGCATGCCCTCCCACATCCGGCTCTGTTAGGTTTGTTTTGGTTTTATTGTTTTTTTCTTGACTGTAACAATGACTTGGGAGACCTACGTCTTCAGTCTCTGTTAAATGTAAGATGGAGACAGAACTGTGTGATCTGGGTATAGGGACCCTGGGTTTGATTTTTTTCCCAAAAATCTCTACAAAGTACTAGAAAAAAAAATCTTAATTTATCTGACTTAAACATGCTAACATTTACCATATCCTAACAATACTGTTTATTAGTATATGCATAACCACAGTGTACTGATCCTTGAGTAACAGTGACCATATAGGGGCCACGGTGTAATGACTAATGTGGGATGGCCACTCTGTGTTGGGCATCTTATGATGGCCACTTTGTGACGGTCACTGAGTAATGGGCACTGTGCAATGGCCAACCATTTTAAGATCATTCTGCGATCGCCGGCCACTGTGTGATATTCTGTATGTGATGACCACTGAGAGACTGGCACTGTGTGATGGTCACTGTATGATGTAATGACCACATGTGAGGACCACAGAGTAATGGCTACTGTGTGACTGTCACTGCGTCTTGGTCAGAGTGAAACTTGAAATAGTTTCCTTTACTACCTATGCCTGCTTCATCATCAGGGACATAAAGTCAACATAATAATAGGGCCCACTGCAGAGCAGGGATCAAATGAAATGCAAATTGGTAGACCTGGAGAAGATTTCCTCACTGGGCTCAACTGATACAAGCCTACAAATAATACTCTAAGGATTAAAAGGAGAAAAAAATGTGTCATTTTAGTCATACTTGTGTGTGTGTGAATTCACAGAAAAGTTAACTCAATTAGATTAGGTAATGTGTAGCATTTAACAAAGCAAAGGAGAGACTGAGCTTCAAAGCAACCATAGAGTGTAACTAGGAACTACAGAGAGAAGTTGTTTCCCTGGGGCTTTGTCTACACCCATGAGACTTGGGTCTGACTCTCCTGTAACAGGAGTCACTTTCCTCCTAGGATGGAGGAAGGGGACACTATCACAAGAAAAGTTTTTGTCACTTTGCAAAGGGAAGTTTATGTCCTGTTCTTAGAAAAGAAGTGGGCAAAAAGCCACAGGTTGTCACATAAAAAGCCCAGTGCCAGGAGTGGGACATCTCCTTCCAGTTGCTGGTCACAGATGTCCTGAAACTCTCCGAAACAATACAGGCTACTGCCATTGCTCTTGGGTGTTTTCCAGAACTTGATGGTGAGACTCTATTACTAAAAACACCATACACTTTGATCACAGGACTTAGAAAAATCAACCTGGTATTGACCAGGATACTCCTTCCCTGATGGCTAGTGTTCATAATAGTAGGGCATGCTGTGTTGGCTGCTAGGGGAGAAGTTACCAACAGTCTTCTCCAGCTTGTGAGCCCTGAGAACCACAATAATGAGTATCCCAGCAAGATGTGTCCATGGATATGCAATAGTGGCATAAACGTCACAGGGGTGACTAACGGCTTTGTGGTTGGATTTAAGGTGTATGCCACAGAAAAACTGCATACCTACTAGTATAAATCTGACCAAGAACCCAGTTGTGGAATCCAGAGGTTCTACAGTTGTGGTTTGTCTCAAAAAGAAAAAAAAAGACACCTGTACAAGATCAAGACACTCATCATCCTAGCATGAAGCAAGGGCGGACCAAGGAGCCCCCACCCCCATCTAAAGAGCCATTGACAACTGCTGTGGCAGAACATTTTTCCTTAGTGGTTGGTCCCTGGTAGGTTGGCCCTGCAGCCATGTGTGTATTAACAGTACAAACTGGACTTGGTGTTTTTGTTTTTGTTTTTTTTTAAGGGTATATGAGGAGCTAGAAAGATGGCTCAGAGGTTAAGACTGCTCTTCCAAAGGTTCTGAGTTCAATTCCCAGCAATCATATGATGGCTCATAAGCACCTGTAATGGGATCCGATGCCCTCTTCTGGTGTGTCTGAAGACACAGTGTACTTACGTGAAAGAAATAAATCTTAAAAAAAAGTAAAATAACAAGAATAGAATATTAACTGCTAATAGTCTCGAATGAAGGGGGGGCACCATAAGCCCCTCCTTCATCCATGGAGGCTTGTTAGCAGGCTCCATCCTGCACAGGTCCCCACAGCTGCTGTGACTTCATGAGTGCAGCAGATTTGTCATATATAGAAGATACCTTTTTACAGCACACTTGCACATGTTTCCTGAGCCTCCAGCGGGATGATGTAGACATCTCCTGTAGGGCCGAGTGCTCAATGGTCATTCTTAGTCCGATCAGCTGTGAGTCCACTGTGAAAAGAAGCTTCTCCAACCAAGGCTGAATGCAACAGAGATGAATGGGTATAAAAATTTAAGTATTTAGAATGCAGTGTGACACTGTACTATTTAGTTTTGTGTGACCTTGACATAAGCTAGAGTTATCTGAAAGTGAAACTCAACTGAGAAAATGTCTCCTTAAAATCCGTCTGTAGAACATTCCTTAATTAGTAATTGATGGGGGCAGGGGATCCACGTCATTGTGGGTGGTGCCATCCCTGAGCTGGTGGTTTTGGGT
Organism: Micromys minutus; assembly: GCF_963924665.1. Classification (NCBI taxonomy): domain Eukaryota; kingdom Metazoa; phylum Chordata; class Mammalia; order Rodentia; family Muridae; genus Micromys; species Micromys minutus. The sequence continues at coordinate 52,327,975 of NC_137977.1, forward strand.
TCTATAAGAAAACAAACTAAGCAAGCCATAAGGAGCAATCCAGTAAGCAGCACTCCTTCATGGCCTCTGCATCAGTTCCTGCCTCCAGGTTTCTGCCTTCAGGTTCCTGTCCTGTTTGAGTTCCTTCCCTGGCTTGATGGACTACAATGTAGAAGTGTAAGCCAAATAAACTCTTTTCTCCCCAACTCTCAGCGATAGAAACCCTAAGGCAGACACCATGACCATCTAGCAAATCAACACTTGGGCCCATGACTTCCCTATCCTTGGGGTTTTGAATGGTTTTATAGTACCAGACACAACTGGTCTGCCATGGTGAGCCTCAAATTCAATTAGAAACTATTCAGGCACCCCAGCATATAGTCATATCACTATGATACCACATTCTTGTTTAGTTAGTTGTCATTGTTGCTCACAGCATTCACCTCTGGGAAAGACTTGACTTTTCGCCCATAGCCAACCGCAGCTATAAATAGATTCTGACCTAAGTGCCAGCGTCACCTTTAACACACGTCAGTCCTCTCTTCATAGAGCTTATAGTCCTGTGCAAAGGTAGACAGTGTGCATACAAACACATGCACAAGGTTACTGAACCATCTTTCTTGTGCTATACTTCAGAGTGGGACAGGTTCCTTGTTAAGAGTTTTATTTAGCTTACGGTTTGGGAAGCTGAAAGTCCAAACAGCATGGCACAGATACTGGCAATGGCCCTCTTGGCTTCATTACCTCAAACATTGGGAACACATAGGGGACCACAAGGTCACAAAGCAAGATTGAAACCCAGAGAGATGTGAGCTTCTTTCCCCTTCCTAGAGCATTTTCCTAACTCACCAGCTCCCTCAAGGTTCTACCTCTTAAAGAGCCCCTTGCCCAGTATCACCACCCTGAGGGCTGAGGTCACATGACATGAAGCTTTGGGAGCACAAAGCACAGCCATACAATGGAAGTTATCGACTGGCATCAGTATAGAAAGAAATAACATTGGAAGGAGGAGAAACAGGCTGCTGAGAAGAGACTCCACTCCAAGGCTCAGCATGTTACATAAAAGATCACCTTTGCACTAGATCGAAAAGGGTAGATGACATTTAGACAGGATGAAATTCAGTTCTAAGAAGAAAAAGTATAAATAATACAGAATAATGGACCGGAAAGATGGCTCAGTAGTTAAGAGCACTGGCTGCTTTTCCAGGCAACTTGGGTTCGATACCCTAGCACCCACATGGCAGCTCATAGTCATCTGTAATTCCAGTTCCAGGAGACCTGACATCCTCAAACAGACATACATGCAGACAAAACACCAATGCACAACACACACACACACAGGTGAGGAGGCCCTGCACCTGATATATGTATTCATCAGAATCATCTGGAACAGATACAGGAAGCTTCAATCAGTGAGTCACCGATGTGATGGGTAGAGACCGCAGAGTGGCCAGAGGGATTGCTATGACCAGCCTGAGAGAAAGCTACAGCACCAGGCACAGTACTGTGAACTCATGGCGCCTCAGGCCCTCATCACAGACTGTGAAAAGCTGTTCAGGGTAATGGCAGATAGATAGCTGCCTGGGAAGGGAAATGCCACAACAGGCTTTGGGTAAGCATCTGGTGAGTTTAATTTGTCCTGGGTGCTGGCAGAGCATGTCCGGGGGCAAGTCCCGTGTAACTATGGCAGGGTGTGAAGCAGAAATCACAGTCGTAAAGCTGACCAAAGGTGGTGGGTAAGTAGCCACAGTGAGAACAAGTTCAGGACTTGTGGCTTGGGTGGAGAGACAGCTTAGCAGTTCAGAGCACTGGATGCTATTCCCAACACCCACACAACAGCCCACAACTAACTGTGACTCCAGTCCCAGGAGACCCAACATCTGCTTTTGGTCTCCTTGGGTATTTTACACACAGTGCAGTGCACAGACATACATGCAGCCAAAACACCCACACACTAAAAATAAAGACTTGACGCCTATTTCAGAAAACCTGAAAACCAGAGGTGCTGTAGAAACCCAGTGCCTTTGGAACTGATCCCTTCCTGTGCCTGTCTGAGTGAGTATAAGGCCTCTGAGTATTGCCTCCTGTTCTTTGGAGAGTGGGGGAGAAGATTAACCGGTGGGTGTGACAGAGGTGTGTGATCTCCATCTGGTCCTGAAGGTACAGGAATGAAGACAGATCTGAGCTTGGAGCTTCCTGAGCCAACTAGAGCAGATGTACTCAGGGCAGAGCTTCTGCCCCAGCCGGTTCCCACAGCCTTGCCCGGGTGTGTGGGAGGAGGGGCACTGTACTGGGACCTGTGTACAGGGCCTGAGGAAACGACTCTTTGTTACGATCCACCCCGAAAAGCCTTACCCATGGGGCTACGCTAGTTATAACTAGAGCGGATCAGAGAACACAAGCTTGCAGCCCACTAGAGGTGTTCGTAAGTCCCCAGATTTCCCTGGGGGTGTCACTAGCTGCCGCTTATGGCTGCAGGGGTGATGAAGCACAGAATGTGAGGAGGTGAATGAAGGCGATAGGACAGACAGCAGGCCAGGGAAAGTTCAACATTAACTGGCACTGTGTTTAACACTGCCAACCCATGCCCAGAAAGGGTTAGGGTGTTGGCTGCAGGCAAGGGCTGCACCTACTTTTCCCTGGGGACTAGTCATGGGTCTAGTCAGCACCCTCTTCCTAGGGCTTTCTGTCCCCACTGCCCCATCTCCCCAAAGGGCAGAGGGCCACTCAAGGAGCCAACCAGGCCAGGAGTGAGTGTTGTGTAAGGACCTCACACGGATTCACTTCGTCCTTTGGACAGGACGAGGCTTTGCATGGCCAGGGTCACTGTCAAACCTGGTGCTGTCAGAGCGATCCCTTCAGCTGCAAGGCCGGTGCCCAATAGAATGGGAAAAGCGACGAAAGACATTTATACTTCCCTTATTTCTTATTTGCAGTCACGGTGCAGTCACCTCCGTGTTCCCAATATTGGGGAGGAGGAGGAATCAGTCCGAAAACAAAGGGCACAGCCACAGTTGAGTGTCGATGGAATATGCTGAGGGAAACGAGCCAGCCTGCGGTATTCAGGGCAGTCAGACCCAGAGAGACAGAAAGTGAGGGGAGGGGTGGTAGCCAGAGGATGGGTATGGAAGTGGCAGCTGCTGTCTCGTGGATGAAACAATTTCGCTTGGGAACATAATAGATTCTGGTCACAATGTGACTGGACATGAGGCTGTATACCAAAGATGGCTGGGGTCTGTGGGGGGGCTGGGTGAAACTCAGGCAGCTGAGGAGGCCCTGCACATGATCCCTAGGACTGTGGGAAAAGAAAAGGTCAGGATAGCTGGCTTTCTGTTAGAATTTTTTTTTGTCACAATACAAGAGTCTTCTTTAAAAAGATTTATTTCTTTTCAATTTCTTGTGTATCAGTGTTTTGCCTGCATGTATGTAAAAAGCACTACATGTGGACCTAATGGTCCACATGGTCCCAGAGGTTAGAAGAGGTCATTGGGTCATCTGGGACTGGAGTTACAGAGGCTGTGAACTGCCGTGTGGATGCACGGAATCAAACCCAGGTCCTCTGGACGAGCAGCCAATACTCTAACCACTGAGCCATCTCTTCAACCCAACTAAAGGGTTTTTGACTTTTTGTTTCTTTGGTTTGTTGAGACAGGGTTTCTCTGTGTAGCCCTATCTGTCTTGGAACTCACTCTGCAGACCAACTGGCCTCTGAGTTTATTGCTCAGCACATACGCCTATATACAGTATCTGAGCCAATCCCAAGCCCCTAAATCCTCAGCCAGTTGTATCTCGCCACGCCATCTATGTGCTCCCGTGAAAGCCCTGACTAATGGAGGGAGCATCGCCACCTGTGAGGACTTCCATTATGATGGGGAACCCAGCCTCGGTTCCTTTTTTCCGCTCTCTCACTGATGTTCCAGGAGCCATCTTAGAACTAATGCTGCGAATGGCAGATCAGGACTCTTTGAGGAGTCTCAGGAGCCTGTGGCACCTCGGCCCTCCGTCACACTTTGTCCTTCCACATCCCTCACACACTCCCTTTGGCCACGCTGAGAACCTTGCTGTGCTGCTTCCTTGAGGTTGGCGGAGGGGGGGGGAGGGGGGTGACTGTTTCTTTCACACAGCTAATGGCTAAGGGGCTAACTCCCCGCTGTTTTAATCAGTGTCTGTTCCTAACTCTACCTGATGGCTCATTTCTCATCACACAGTTAGAGACATCTTTGCACATGATGCACAGAAGTCAGAATAGCAGGTCTCTGGGTTTGAGTCTATGTTCCAGGCCCACTGCCTGTCTTCATTTTCTTTTTGGAGGGTGAATGGTCTGAATCTTGGAGTCTGTACTGGCCGGTTCTGTGTCAACTTGGCACAAGCTGAAGTTATCACAGAGAAAGGAGCCTCAGTTGAAGAAATGCCTCCATGAGATCCAGCTGTAAGGCATTTTCTCAACTAGTGACCAAGGGGGGAGGGCCCAGCCCATTGTGGGCGGTGCCATCCCTGGGCTGGTAGACCTGGGTTATAAAAAAACAAGCTGAGCAAGCCAGTAAGTAACATCCCTCCATAGCCTCTGCATCAGCTCCTGCTTCCTGACCTGCTTGGGTTCCAGTCCTGACTTCCTTTGGTGATGAACAGCAATGTGGAAGTGTACGCTGAATAAATCCTTTCCTCCCCAACTTGCTTCTTGGTCATGATGATTTGTGCAGGAATAGAAACCCTGGCTAAGACAGAGTCCCACCTCCTTTTTTTCTTCTATGAATTATGACTTTTCTTTTAGATAGAGCTAAGAAATCTCCTTCTAAACTAGGATTTTTTTTCCCCTTAGTTTTCCTACTACCTCTGGGAGGTGGCTGCACTCTGGTGCTTGGCTAACCTTCGAGGTCTGACTTCCGGTGCTGGAACTGGTAGATGAAAGAGGAGGCAATGGTGTGGGTGTGAGCCTTCAGGAGGCTGAGGTAAGAGGACTGAGGCCAGCCTGGCTACATAGTAAGACTTTGTCATAAACAAAACAACGTCTCTGCTGTGTGTTCAAGGGTCAAAATCAAGCTTCAGGCCACCCATGAGCACAGAAACAAAACAAAAAGAATCTCCTACTTAAGCTCTTAGAACATACACAATTTTATGCTGTGCATTTAGATCCACCACTCAGTGCGAGTCAAGTTGCATATGGTCAGCATGCAAGATGGCTCGGAAGGTAACACCGCTTGCTACCAAGCCTGATGACCTGAGTTCCACCCCCAGGACCCACAAGTTGTCCTCTGACCTCCACAAGTGCACTGTGGCATGTGCCTGAGTCCCACCTTCAGGCCTCCACCAAAAAAAGAAAAAAAATTAAATTCAAAAATAAAAATGTGAAAAAACAAAAATTCATTTTACATAAGGTATGGACAAAGGTGTGGGCCATGTTCTAGAGCCCCTTACTGCAAACCCTGAACCTGCCCTCCCTGCCCTTGCTGAAAGTCAATGCGTGGCTCTGTTTCGGAACTCACAGCTTTCTTTTATCCCGATCTGTTTATTTCACCAATGCCACAAAGACTATTGCTGCAGCTTGAAATTAGGTGGAGCGAGCCCTTCCACTCTGTCCTGTCTAAGATTGCCTGGCTTGGTTCTTTTCTATAGAAGGGTTAGGTCAGTTTGTTGGTTTGTTTTTTTAAATTATACACACACATACACACATATATATGCATACATACTCATGCACACATATACACATCTCTCTCATACACACGCACACACAAATGCACACACATCTCTTTCACACACACAAACACACATCTTTCCCTCACACATACACACATGTACACATATATATGCATACATACACGTGCCTATTTTACACACAAACACACACACATCTCACATAAGCATATTTACACAAGTATACATACACACTCATGCATATACACATCTCTCTCTCACACATGCACACATGTACTTCTCACACATACAGGTACACATACATATACACTCATGTGTGTACACATATGTGTTACATGTGCATTTACATATGCACACATCTCACACACACATGCACTCATATCTTTAACATATATACACATACCTCTCTCTCTCTTATACACACTTATAACTGTGGGTGCCTTCAGAGCCCAGAGACCATTAACTCCTCTGGAACTGGAGTTACAGGTGGTTGTGAGTCACCCAGTATAAGGTCTGGACCCTGAACCCTGATCTTTTGGGGTTTTTTTGTTTTTTTTTTTTTTTTAATGTATGAGTACACTGTACTGTTGCTGTCTTCAGACACACCAGAAGAGGGCATCAGATTCCATTACAGATGGTTGTGAGCCACCATGTGGCTGCTGGGAGTTGAACTCAGGACCTCTGGAAGAACAGTCAGTGCTCTTAACCACTGAACCATCTCTCCAGCCCAAAACCTGATCTTCTATAAGAGCAGTAAATACTCCTAACCACTGAGCCATCTTTCCAGCCCCTGCTGTTACCTTTTAAAGGTTAACTACTGTATGTACACAGAACGTTTTGCTCATGTATTCACTTAATGGACATGTGAGTTGCTTCTGCCTCTTGTCTGTTGTGAATATATAAACATTAAACAATTAATGTAAGTACACAAGTATTTGAGTGTCTGCTGCAATGTTTTGGAGACTGAACCCAGAGCCCCACACATGACAGGCTACCACTGGGCTCCACCCCATCCCAACCATATCTTTTTTGAAGAACAGACATGCCTTGCTCCAGGCAATGATGTCACCTCCCTTCCCATCAGCAATGTGATATGGGTTTCAGCTTCACATACTCACCAGGATTTGTATTTTCCCGGCTTAAGAAAAAATAGAAAAGAAAAGAAGAAGTGAAGTCCCAGTGAGTGGAATTGTACCTTGTTGTGGTTTTGGCTTTTATTTCTCTAATCACTTGGGTTGTAGTTGAACATTATATTAATTGCTTTGCTCTCTGCCACAACCAAATGTCTGACAAGATTCAGACCTAAAGGAGTGTTGCCTTTGGCTCACAGTCTGAGGGATACAGTGTGTTCTGGTAGGAAGACACATGCCAGAAGGAGGGGTGGCAGGTGTTACTGCCTGTGGAGTCAGAGAGCAGAGAGCAGAAAGGGAGCTGGGCCAGATTACCAAGGCTCAGGTATGACCCAGTGACATACTTCCTCCAGTGAGGCTCCACCTCCTAAAGGTTCCACAACCTTCCAAACCAACAAGCATCACCAGCTGTGGGCAGTGTTCCACACACAGCACTACTTATGCTATGGACCAATACGAAATCGCCAGTGTTCAAACAGGAGATACTGAACACCCTGTGTTGTGCACATGCTTTGAAAGTAGTATGTAGCAGTTTAAGAGGCAGAGGAAAGTTCCTGCGTCAGCAGAGGAAGAGCTACATATTGTCATGCCAAGCTGCAGAATGTGATATACAAGGCCAGTTATATAAACAAGCACAAGAACATCACACAGCGTGTGCATATGTATAATCCATCAAGAAGAACAGTGGGGTCTGGAGAGATGGCTCAGCGGTTAAGAGCACTGACTGCTCTTCCAGAGGTCCTGAGTTCAAATCCTAGCAACCACATGGTGGCTTACAACCATCTGTAATGGGATCTGATGCCCTCTTCTGTACCTAAAATAAATAAAGGGGTCCATCTGAACTGAGGGAGTGAGCAGGAAAGGGCCCAGAGCCACTGCTGAACATGGTCCAAGGGATTCTTGCTTTATCCATGATGTCTTCACGAAGGTGGCCTGCAAGAGCACAGTGCTTCTGCCACACAGACTGATAAAAGTTCCAGCCAGGCATGGCAACTCAGGCTTGTAATCCCAGCACTTGGGAGGTAGAGGTGGGAAGTTCAGGGCAGCCTGGGCCATAATAGATCCTGTCTCTAAAGAGAAATCTCTTGGAGCTGGAGAAATGGCTTACTATTCAGAGCGCTGTCTGCTGTTCTGAGTTCAACTCCCGACAACCATATGGTGGTTCACAAGTATCAGTAACAGAATCTGGTGCCCTCTTCTGGTGTGCAGCATAGATACAGATAGAACATGCATACACATAAATAAATAGTAGCAATAATGATGATGATGAAGAGGAAGAAGAAGAAGAGGAGGAGGAGGAGGAGGAGGAAAATGAAATTTCTTCAAAAGGCACACTTTGCCCTTCTACACGGTTAAGGAAGACCTGGAATCTCTAACCCTAACTCTGACACAGAGGATTCTCTGGACATGTCAGAGACAGAACAAAACAAAAACACCTTACACTGAACTCAACAGCAAGAACATCATGGTTGTTCCTATACTTGGAAGGAAAGCAAAAACCCAGCAACACCGACAGGCAGAGGCGCCAGGCACTGGGTTATTAATAGCACGGGCTGAGGGTCTGCCAGCTGCCTGGATAACCCTTCCTCCAGCACAGCTTCCAGCTGGAGCCACAGGACTTCTGAGTGTTGGCACACCATGGGGGTGGCATCATGTGAGCCCTTTAGGCAAAAGAGGCCATGGCCTCTGTTAGGTGTATATGACCTTGAACCCCGAAATGTGGCAGGCAATAAAAATCTCCAGTGCCTTTATCAATTTAATACTGAGTTTCGGCTTTGCTTTATTTATGGTTTTGGTTTGGCTCATACTTTACGTTACTTGCCTTAGACCCACTAGGCAAGTCCTCTACCACTGAGCTGTATCCCCAGTCCCAATACGAAGGTTTTGTTTTTGTTGCGTTTGTATTAGTTTGTTTCTGACACAGGGTCTCACTGTGTCACCCTGGCTAGCCTCGAACTCACAGAGGTCCCCCTGCCTCCTGTCTCCTGAATGCTGGAATTAAAAGCATGCACTACCATACCTGGCTTCCCATACAGTAAGTTTCAGAGTAGGCTGTACACAAAATTGTGAAGATACGAATCCCCATTTTAGAATACATGGCATATTTGCTTCTAATCTAGTTGAAGATATAGCTGCATAGAGCAAGGGCTCCTTGCACAAGTGTCCCAACCACCCCCTCCCACCTTCCCACCCAGCCTCCCCCAAGCCTCACTCACCCACATTTACCCCTCACCGCCAGCCAGGGCTCTCATTTAGGTAGAACAGTGAAGATGATTTTCTTCACATTCTTCAGAAGCTGGCCTCAGGAAGAGTAGAGGACTTGAACCTAGCAAATAGCAAGTCATTCAGCTCTAGTACCTCTAAACCTGATGGTGTCCCCACTTTCAGTATTGTCCACGCTGTAGTGGAACTGAGGGTTGTTATTCATAACCCAGAGAAAGCCTGCGATGGGATATAATTCCAAAGGAAGGTAAGAAGGGCTCACCTACCTTGGAACTTAAAAGTGTAATTGGTCAGTGCTCCAGTTACACAGCCCTGGGCTTTCTAGCTGTAAACACCTGCATTGGGTATCATCCTCCGACACACACACACACACACACACAGAGAGAGAGAGAGAGAGAGAGAGAGAGAGAGAGAGAGAGAGAGAGATTTCTCTCAATCTCTCAGGGATGCACTTCTTCAAGGTTTTGCTGTCACTTGCTTAGAACCATGGTGTCATGTGTATGACGTGACTTGGTCTCAGAGGCACCTGAATCCAAACTGAACCTCCTCAAGCTGCAAGTGGCAGGGTTGGACCACCAAGCCAGCCCCCATCTCTTCCAAGCCCATATTCAAAGCCCATAGATTTGAATAGTCGGTCCCTAGTTGGTGGAACTGCTTTAAGGAGGATTAAGTGTTATAGCTTTGATGGGGAAGGCGTGTCCCTGACAGAGAAAACATGTCACTGCGGTGAACTATGAGGTTTCAAAAGCCCACAAGAGACCCAATCTCACTCTTTCTGCCTCCGCCTTACAAAGCATGATGTAAGCTCTTAGCTACTGCTCCATCCCCATGCCTGCCGGCCTGCAGCCATGTTCCCCACTATGATGATGATCATGGACCCACCTCCAAAACTGTAAGCAAGCCCCCAATTAAAATGCTTTCTTTCATAAGTTGCTTCAGTCTTGGTGTCTCTTCACAGTAATAGAAGACACTTTTTGATCCAAAATTCAAGAGTCCATGTGATCTTGCTGCTGGTCAGACCCATGTCCATGCTTCTGTGATGAGTAAGTCTCACAATAAATTGATCTGTCTGCCTTTTTGGTCAGTGTCACAGTACCTAGCAGGGAGTCTTCACATAACAGAATTGAATCACTCCAGAACATGTGTCCACATCCCCAGGACCCTCTGCGCAAGAGGAAACAGTGTACCCAAAAAACACACCCTCCCTCTCCTCTCCCTCCCTCTCTCTCCCTCCCTCCTCTCTCTCTCTCTCTCTCTCTCTCTCTCTCTCTCTCTCTCTCTCTCTCTCTCTCTCTCCATACATATAGGGTTTTTGCAACTGTGCTTTAGCCATACCAGCCAGGCTGTAACAATGTATAGATGTATTTGATATGTCCCACAATGGAATTCTACTTGGCAAGAAATAACAACAACAACAGTAACAATGTATCAACGTGAATGAGTCTCAAGGTGAGGAACAAGCAGCCAGACACAGAAGAGAGCATCTCATTACATGTCTGTAATCCCAGCTTCGGAGAAGCTGAGGCAGGAGAGTCATGGGTTTGAGGTCAACCTGACAACTCAATAAGACTCTAACTCTAGTTCCTCTGGTCTCCACTGGCACCAGGCACAAGTGTGGCACATATATGTAGGCATACACACACACACACACACACACACACACACACACACACACATAAATGTAGGCAACATGTACCTACACATAAGATAATTTTTTTCAAAATGTTAAGAGAGATGGGGAGATGGCAAATAGTAGTATAGATTGAAATAGTTTCCCTTCTTGACGATGCTGATAGGGAAGTTTTGGTTCGGTGCCCAGCTGAGTTTGAGTTCACCTCTTGTGTTCTTGGCTCTGACATGCTATACCATAATCTAAGTTGTGCTAGTGCTAAACTATCTACATTGTACTTCAGACCACATCTTACCCAAACCACACTGGGACCCCCTGAGGACTGGTAAGGAACCCATACCATCAGGGGTTATTAGTCATTTTTATTAACTTACACTAATTACACACAAAAGAATGGTTTCGCTCTTGCTTTTACCCCTTTGCCTCTCCTCTCCCTCATTCCCTTCCCACTCTCTTCTCTCTCTCTCTCTCTCTCTCTCTCTCTGCCCATATACCCTCTTAACTCCCCTCCTTGTGCCTTGAATAAACTCTATTCTATACTAAAAAGGGGGGAAGGGTTTTCACTGGGATACATTTACACATGTACTTATAATATATTTTGATTATGTTCACCCTTGTCACAGATAATTAGAAATAAAGAATGAAGCTGGGTGGTAGGGATGCAAGCCTTTAATCCCAGCACTCAGGGAGGAAGAAGTAGGCAGATCTCTGAGTTTAAGGCTAGCCTGGTCTGTAGAGTGAGTTTCAGGAGAACCAGGGCCACACAGAGAAACACTATTTTAAAAAAACACATAAATTAAAAAGAAAGAAAAGAATGGATGGATGGATGAATAAATGAATGAATGAAAGTGTGCTGAAATAAAAAAAAAGAAAGCTTTCTCTTTGTGTCTCAACTTACTTTCAGTTTCAACGAGAAATATCATGAGCAAAAGCAACCTGGGGAGGAAAGGGTTTATTTCAGTTCACACTACAGAATGAAGGGGATGAAGGGAAGTCAGGGCAGTAGTCAAAGGAGAAGCTGTGGAGGAGAACCACTTACTGGGCTACTTGCTTTCCTCTTTAAGAGCTATTTATTTATGTTATCTGAGTGCTCTATCTGCATGTACGCTTGCACACCAGAAGAGGGCACCAGATCCCACTATGGACAGTTGTGAACCGCCGTGTGGTTGACCTCTAGGAAGAGCAGCCAGTGAGTGCTTTTAACCACTGAGCCATCTCTCCAGCCCCAAAATTACAAATACGGTTTGCATACTTATACAACCCAGGACCACCTGTCTAGGCACATGCTGCTGGCCCACACCAATCATTAACCAAGAAAATGCCCCACAGACGTGCCCACAGGCCAGTCTAATGGAGGCTCTTCTCAATCTAGGTTCTCTCTTCCCAGATGACCCCAGTGTCAAATTGAACCCTCCCCTAAAACAACAAAACCTAATTAACCAGTGCATTTAGCCATGGGATTCAAGGTAGCAAGGCAGGAATCATTGTTGGTTTCCAAAAAACACACACAAATCTGAGTAGGTGCCTCCTAAGCTTCCTCTGATTCTCAAGCACCTACGTTCTCCACAGCAATTCCCAAATCTGAGAAGGCACCCAGCCATGACGTATGTCTAGTGAGACCTCCCCTGAGCCATAGGCCACACAGAGGTGGGTTGGCAGAGGTGAGGGACACCTCCTACCAGAGTAGATTCAGTTTACTCTCTACTCCAACCCCAAACTGACCTTCCTATTGTCTCTCTTCTGTCGGGGTGTTGAGCTGTCTCTCTAGGGGATTCTCCAGCTCAGTCTCCTTTGTTATCATCACGTCCTTGAAATGCCCATGACCACTGGATGACACTTGGCATCTTTCTTTGGTTCACTGAAGTTACTTCCCCTACCTAGTCCAGTGTCCTTGCTCCCACTCCATTGGCTTTCTCAAAGCCATATCTGAACAACCTGAACCCCATGTCTGCAGGCTCCCCGAAGTTCTCCAAGGACCGACACCTACCTACCCTGCAAAGCTTTCCAGACAACTAATGTCCCATGGGGTGTTTGCTCTTCCTAAAAGCAAGGTAGAACAGCCTTGTAGGCTTCCCCACCTCCTCTTTCTTCTCCTGCTCCTCCTCCCCATCTCTAGCTCCTCCTCTTCCTCCTCCCCATCTCCAACTCCTCCTCTTCCTCCTCCCCATCTCTAGCTCCTCCTCTTCCTCCTCTCCATCTCTAGCTCCTCCCCTTCCTCCTCCCCATCTCCAACTCCTCCTCTTCCTCCTCCCCATCTCTAGCTCCTCCCCTTCCTCCTCCCCATCTCCAACTCCTCCTCTTTCTCATCCCCATCTCCAACTCCTCCTCCCCCTTGTCCCCCTCCTCCCTTCCCTCTCCCCTCCTCCCCTCCCCACTCCAGCTCTTTCAGCCTCAGCATCACTTCATTGCTTCTCTGCCCTCAGGACTGAATTTCTTGCTTTGTTTCTTTATAATTTGCATTCAGATATTACATGGGACCTCATTTATTCATTTGCTTTCAAGTCTACATGACTTCTGAGTGGAGCAGCTCTCTAGGTCAGGGAGGTGAGAATTCACATGACCTTAACCTTGACTCTCCAGATTCTCACCCCAGTGCCTTATGTATTTAAATCAACTAGCCTGGATGGTTAGTGCATAGAATATGGACTACTTTTTTTTTTTTTTTTTTTTTAGGGTTAGGAATGAGCCCACTGATCTATGGGAATGTTTCCTCCTCCTTTTATTAATTTTGTATTTGAGAATGCCAAACTTTCTATAATACATTATTCTGGTTACTCTATCCCCTACCATTTCCTGTCTCTCTCTCTCTCTTATACCTGTCAACCACAACCCAACTTTTCATCAGCTCTTTTTCCAGATTTGTGTCTTGGTTTTGTTCTGTGACCCACTTAGCCTAAGTGGGGCCATCTGTATGACAGTCAGATTGGAACTGTCCATCAGACCCTGATCTGGCTATCAGTGGGTGCTGAAGGTGATGTCGCCTGTAGCAAATCATTCAGTAGTGAAGCTAGGGCTCCTGAGACCCTCTTCCATCCATGCCTGATATGAAGGTATTTGTGTGATGTATGTATTGTAGCCAATGTGTGTGATGGGGGAGGAGGGGAGTATCTTGCATTATCCTCTCCTTATTTTTCTCCAGCTAGCTTGGTGGCCAGCAAGACACAGCAACCCCTCCTGTGTTTACAGCCATGCCCCTGGGACACTGGGGTTTCAGGTTCTCAGGCTTCCCACCCTTTGTTTCCTTCAGTTTTGTTTTGGAGATAGGATCTCTCTAGGAAGCCCTAGTTGTCCTGGAATTTACTACATAGGCCAGGCCTCAAACTCATAGAGATCCTCCTGCTTCCATCTTCAAAGTGCTGAGATAAAAGGTATGTACCATTATACCTGGTCCTTCCCCTAGCTTTATATTTGATCCAAACTGAGCCCTGAGACATTTTTTTTTTTTAGAAATGCAAATTTGCTTGGAGTAGTCACACAAACCTTTAAGGACAGAACTCAAGAGGAAGAGGTCAGGAGGATCTCTATCTGTGAGCTGGTCTAGAAGGGTGGGAGAGACTGAGGATTTAAATCAAAGGTGTTTAAATGAACAAGCAAATCCATCCGAGCGCTGGGGGCTCTAAACCTGGCTGAGCAGATGTTCACTCCTGTGCATCTGGACGTTAGAATTTCTCTACAGTGAGACATTTTCTGAATAGGTGGTTTGAATGGATTGGTTTCATTTTCTCACCTCCTCTGGTAAGGTGTAAGTGGGAGGGTCTGCTAACGACCTCAGGTGGCTTTTTCCAGCCCCAAAGCTCTGGGCAGGAAAGGCAGCTCTGTGAGCCTCTTGCAGGGCGTTCCCGGGAAATTGCTTTTGGCTTCTACTTTCCTGAAGGTCAGGTGAGGTGTGTTGACACCAGTGACCCTGAAGAAGGAGCAGTGTTTGCTCCTGTGAGATGTACTGGAAAAGAGGGCTGGTGACCAAGCCTGGAACACAGTGAAAAACTCTTGGACAGCGATGGTGAGCAGAAAAGAGTTTCCAACAAATCCTTCTTCCAGAGTTTGAAGCTTGAGAAGAAAGTCATCTACTTTGGAGCAGAGCTCTGATGAAGGCTCCCCAACTCGGAGCGGGGGGGGGGGGGGGGTTGCAGCGGCTGTTCACTGAGTGTACGAAAACCTTCCCAGCCCGAAGAACCTTGCGCTTTCCTTTTGTGTCTCAGAAGCTGCCTAAACCTACAACTCCAGTAATAAATGGTGGCAGCCATATGCTTCCTCCATTCCTCCTCGACTCTCTACTTACACCCACAGGGAAGCCCTGGCACCTCCAAGAACCCGAAGTGCTGCGCTTACGCGTGTCCCCAGCAACTTCCTCCTGTCCCCCAGGAACTCGCTGGCCAGCCGCCCAGCCCTGGGTCGAGCTTTGGAGACTGCAGCATGCAGACAGCCTGTTCTGACAACCAGCTCGCCCCACGCACACCTGCTTTTCTACTGCCAAGCGATAACTCTGACAATGGCGATGTCATCAGTGTCCCCAGACCACAGAAGAGAAAAACTAACTGACGATAGCCACCAACACCACCAACTCTGGGGTTCTGGAGCCCTCCGGAACCGTTTGTCTACGAAGGGGCGTGGCCCCGGGACCCAGGCGTGGTAGCCAGAACTATTCGCTGCTTGCAGAAGCTCAGCCTGTCGCCAAGGTCCGGGCTGGGTCAGATCAAGTCATCGTGGGGCGGGGCAAACAGGGCAGTGATTTAAGAGGCTCGGCCTTGGGACAGGAGGACCCGCACCAATGGAGACCGCCAGGGACTACGCGGGAGCCCTCATCAGGCGAGTGCTGCCCATGTACCCCTGCGCCCGGGTCACCCTTCTTTCCGAGTTCTCTGCGCGTCTCCATTTCCTCTGCTCCCCAGTTCCTCCTGAGCCCCAAGTCACCATCTCCCTGCGCGTTCCCGTGAACCCCGAGCTTCTCCTCCCTCTCACACCCCATCCGCCACCCCTGGTCTCTGCACCCTAGGCCGTAGTCCCCCTGCCAGTCCACACAGCCAGGCCTGTTCCCACCCTCTCCAACCAGCGCCCACGGGCCCAGCAGCCCGACGTTCCTCCCGAAAAGGGCTACAGGTGCCTGATGGGACACTCCCGAGGTGCGTGGGAGTCCGCGAAACAAATGACAGTGGTGAACGGGGTGTTGCAGCCCCTACAGGAGACGAGGTACTGTGAACCCTGGAGTATCTGTGCGGGACAGGGCTTCTGGGGTTTCAAATCAAATTGGAGGACTAGGAAGGAATCAGGCTTCGGCCCTCCGGATGAGTGCAGACTCTGCCTATGCGGGAGCGGGGATAGATTCACTCAGGTTTTGGAGGGGTAGTTTTGGCTCTCAGCCAACCCCACTGGTTCCACTCCCCTTCGATTTATCTCTATATGCTGATAGAACATTCTAGTTCTCGGAGATATCCTATACAGTATGAAGGTGTGCATCTGTGTTTATGTCTATGTAAGAAAGACAGAGACACAAGAGAGACGCTAAGGCAAGAGACTTGGAAACACAGATTTGGAGACAGAGACACAGAGACAGGGAATGAGAGGCAGACAGACAATTGAGAATGAGAGACGGGGACAAAAAAATAAGATACACAGAGAAGGAATTGGAAACAGAGAGAAAGAAAGACTGACAGGCATATAGGGTCTCCCTATAAAGCCCAGCTTAGCTTGGTACTCACTATATAGTCCAGGCTGGACTTAAACTTACAGTCCTCCTGCCTCTGATTCTATAGTCTAGATGACAAGTTTTCCCAGTCAAGACCAGCTAGCTGCAGGGCAGCGACTTCACAGAACAGGTTGAACAGTGAGTTCTTGATCTTTTGAAGACAGTGAAAGTACCGCAAACGGTTGTAGAAACCAGAGTGCATAAAAATACAGGCCCCACCCTGACAGACCTCACTGTGGATCTCATCCAGAGAAATGTGGAAAGAATCAGGTCACCAAACTTGGATGACCTGACAGCTTACGAGACAGGACAGGGACATAAGGGAAACTGTGTCAGTTCACACGTTTAGAAAAGTAGCCACCAAAAAAGAGAAAGGTCTGGTCTTCCTGGATGGTTCCTGTTTCCTCTTGAAACAAAGACTTAACTCTGGGAGTTGAAGGGGGGTTTGTAAAGGCTTCCAAATAACACAGCATCCTACCTGTCAGCAGCAGATGTGTTTAAACGGGGAGGACCATGGGGCAGCCTCACAGCATGAGAGAAGAAGCTCTTCCTGATTCTTAATTCCTCCTGTAGCCTTCTCTTAAGCTCCTCTGCTTCCCTCGGCTCCTGTCTGTGTTTGTCCAGGGAAGTCTTATGTTTCATCCATCTTGCCCTGATGCTCAGACTGGTCAGGGAACAGGGGCTGCTTTTGGCTGTCTTCACAGCTAAGCATGCCATCTGCCCTCACCAACACTTTAAAGCTCAGAGGCAAGATCCATGGTTTAGGGGGTCTTCTTCTTCAAGGGTTTACAGATGCATTCACTAAGTGGTATCATTTTGCATTGGCGTAGGAGGCATGGAGGCTGGGCTTACTCTTTTGTCTGATCCTGAAATCATTTACTGGAATCCAGAATGTACCTGGGTGGGGTCTCTGTGGTGTCGTGTGTGAGGTGGAAATGACTCAATAAATCAAAATACGGTGGAATATAAGATCTGTGACACAACCCCCTCCCCTTGCAGCCTAATAAGTCTCAGGAGCTCATGGCTTTTTGTTAGTGACAAACTTGCTTCAGTTCTCAAAAAAAAAAAAAAAAAAAAAAAAAAAAAAAAAAAAAAAAATCTACTGACTTCCAAACCAGCCTGCTCTAATCCTTTGGCATGACTGGATTCCAAATAAAACCGGAAGCAAACGTATAATGCTTGTTGACTGAAGGTAAAGAAAAAACTTCCTCCTTTCCCATCCCTCTTTAAAATCCTATCCAGGTTAAAGAGCCTTGGGCAAGGCATTGTGGTCTTGTGGTCTTGCTACAGTTCTGCCTAAACAGCCCAGCATGGTACACCGTAATTGTCATTCATTAGCTAATAACTGGATTCTGCCAGGGAGGTAACTTAATCAATAAACACAGTATGAAAGAGATACTTGTACTGAGGGTGTGGCTCAATAGTAGAGTAAACCCACATGGAGGAAGCCCTGGGCTGAGATGGGAGAGACAGGATACTTGTAAACAATTTTGAACTCTTTGGGACAGGAGGAATAGCTCAGGAGTGAGAAAACTTGCTGCCAAAGCAAGAAGACCTAAGTTCAGTTCCCAGCTCATGCATGTAAAGCCAGGCCTGGTCACAGGCAATCAGAACCCCAGACCTGTGGAAGATAAGGACAGGAGGGCGCTTAGGGGTTCGTTCTGCCGAACCAGCCTAGCTCCAGGTTCAGCAAAGACCTTGTCTCAAAGGAATGGAGCAGAGGATGATAAAGCAGGGCACGATGTGTCCTTCTCCGGCCTCTGTGTGTGCTCCTGGATGCTTGTACACACACCACATTCACACACGATACAAAAACTTCTCTAATGATTTTTTAAATGTTTTATTTGTGTGCCCATGTGCACCCTGTAAGTGTGTGGAGATCCTGACGAGAACAAATGAGGTTTGGGGATCCCCTGGAGCTGGAGTTACACATAGTTGTGAGCCCCCTGATGTGGGCACTGGGTTCCCAACTCTCAGCTGCTGAGTCGTCTCTCCAGCCCTAACTGCAGGTCCTGAAACAGGTTGTTGACAAACATGCAACAACTGGAGACCTTGGTAATAAGGAAAGAGACTTAAGTCTTCTAGTGAAACTCTCCATATTATCAGGTGTTGATTATCACAGACCAGGTCTACTTTGGCCAAACTCTGAAGCTGTTACAAGGCTGATATTTTCCCTGAAAGGCCAACATGAGCACTTGTAACTATTTAGGCAATCCTCTATGGCTGGGTGCTGCTCAGTGGTACAGTGAGTGTTGTGTTAGACTGTCGGCTCGTCTGGACACATCACGCCTGGCCAGTACAGCTCCACGGGAGAGAGGTTTATTGTGGGGGGAGGCGGGAGAAGGAGAAGGAAGGAGAGGAAAGGTCAGAGTGCTCTGCCTTTTATTTGGAATGTGTAACCTCATGCACAAAAGGTGGGCAGGTGGGCCAGGTGGACTCTGGGAATCTATGGCGATTGCCATGGCAACAGAGGCATGGGTTCTTTCGTACTTGCCTGAGGGTGATGTCACCATCACCGTCATCACTGAATTTGGAGGTGACCTGTGACCTTGAAGCCAGTTCCTGATGCCAATGGTGAGTGCTTAGCAAGTCTGATACCATGAGCTCCACTCCAGTGCCATTCAGAAAAGAATCAGAACAGCTCCCTTTGTGTAAGAACGTGGCTTTGTACAGTTGTTCTTCTAGCTCGGACTCTATTCCAGCTTCTCTGGCAGCATTAGAAAAACAAGTTAGCTACCAACAAATCTCCCAGCTTTCTGTTTCTGGGACCAAACCTCCTTTTACAGTAATGATGCAAAGTGTCCAAGGGCTTTAGTCTTGTGTTCTATGTTCTTATAGTGAGCATTCAGTCAGATCGTAAGGGTAGAAGGTTCCGAGGCCTGTGTGCAGACTGTGGACAAGCATGTTCCAACTTGTGTGCGCTACCTACAAGGAGCCATGTGGGGAGCTTGGGGATTAGAAGCCTGAGTTGTTGGCACTTGCCATTGGGCCCTAGTACCCTTGGACTCCACGCTACAGTGACTAGACCCTCTCTAAACCTGATGGGCACCTCCAGATCCTCATCTCCTCTCCATTTACTACTCTGACCTCACCACTGCCTACCTTAACGTTCTCACATATTCTTGTGGTGTTTGGCTGACAAAGTTCTGGTCTTTACTTCCCATATATCATGTTCTGAATAACAGTGAAATCCACAGCAGCTATGGCTGATTCCTGATTAGCCTCTATCACTAATAACACCAAAAAGTACAGCTGGCCTCCATAACCTCAGTGTCTGCCTCAACCAACTGTAGGGGGTGAAAAGGTGATCGATTGATCTTGTTTGGAGACGAGGTTGGTTGGTTGCCTTTCTTGATACTAAGATTAGATTCTCCCATGTAACCAGGTTGGCCTCAGATTTGTGATCAGCCTGCTTCTGCCTCTTCAGGTACGGAGAATACAGTCATTTTGTACCACCTGCAGGTGAGTAACACCTGGGGGTGCAAATGGGTACCACCTGAGGGTGCAGGTGTGTGCCACCTGAGGGTGCAGGTGGGTTCCACCATCTCTGGCTCTTGAAAATATCTGTATTTTTCAATTGCACCTGTGCAGACATGGCCTGTCCTGCTATGCTATCTAGTAGAACAGCTACTTACATTGTGCTTAGTGTACTCAATAATGCAGAGATGGTTAAAATATTTAAGAGAATGTCATATTACATCTTATAAAGGGACTTGAACATCTGTAAATTTGGGGACACTGGGACTCTGGGGACCCACCCCCTGGCAATACTGGGAGACAGCTGTATTCTTCTCCAAGACCTGGCTCCAGAGCCCTTCCTCTAGTGCTTTCAGGATAGACATCAGTCCATGGGTAGTATACAAAGAAAGCTTTTTATGGACTTTGAGGGTGTTCCACGTAGAATGGTGAGCAAGGCCAGTGGGGCAGGTGGTAAAAGAATTTACCAGAGGCAAAAAGGACAGAGAATTGATTGCAAAAAACCCTAAGTGAGCTCCTAGAGCCTGAGATGGATTAAAAGCCTTGCACAGCAGTTGAAGAGGAGTTACGTGGTCTTGTCTGATGGGCCCTTGGTGTGTGGCCCAAATCTAGTGAGCATTTCTCTATCTTATAAAACAATACATTTTACAGAACATGTTTTATTTCCCTCTTGAGACTGGTCTTGCTCAGGTACACTGAATCATGGGAATTAGTCTTCCGTGTAAGACACATAAGTCCATAAGAAGAGGTTCCACACAGTCATGGTCTTGCTGTGAATGTGCAGGGATTTTGATCTTGTTTTTGGCCTTTTTCTCTGGTGTGTAAGTGTATGTCTGTAGGGAGGGGCAGTCATCTTATTGGAGAAAAGTCCAAGTGGACTGTCAGTCTGTGGCTTCTTGCTTTGTGTCACATAAATTTTTATAAGTTCCTTTAGAAAAGAATGAAAAGCTCCCCCCCCATTACCCCCTCTTCTGGGAGATCTGGTGTATGACAATTCTCGAGAATATTCTATGAAGTCTGATTTTCTATTATTGTTTTGATTTCCTCTGAACAATCTACCTTCCTTAAACGCCCTGTTTCCTTATTCGTTTTCCTCAATGAGTTACTTCCCTTCCAATTTCATAGAACTGTCTGCACCCATTTTCCAAGGAATTAGGGAGCAACCGCTCTCACTACTGACAAGGTGAAAGGCAGAATTGGGAGGCTCCTCAGCAGTCTTGCTGTTTTGATTTTGGGGAGCTATCGAAGAAGGACTGAACCTAGGACCTTATGTTCTGCTAACTACTAAGCCTCAATTCTTCGGGTACCCTGTCCTTAACTTTGGCAAGTCAGGATATTGGGGGTCCATGGAAATAGAAACCCTACTTTCGGCAGTGTGCCAGTGGCCAGAGATAAAGAGTTCTGTCTTTCTCATGAGACAGAGTAAGTGGGGGGCAACTCAATTCCTGTTCTCGTTAACACCTTGCCCTGTGCACTTAGCAGCTTGGACCAATTGATCATTTAGTTGGAGCAGTCAGTGTTCATCTGTGTTTGTCAGTTATAGTGTGTATAGAAGGTCAATTAACCCCTCCATGTTTTAGAAGACAGTCTGTTGTTGTTGCTGTTGTTGTTGTTGTTTTGGTTTGATTTTTCCAATACAGGATCTTCTGCATAGCCCTGGCTGTCCTGGAACTTGCTCTGTAGACCAGGCTGTTCTTGAACTCACAGAGATCCATCTGCCTCTGCCTCCCCAGTACTAGGGTTAAAGACATGAGCCCCCACTGCCCAACAGAAGATAGTCTTAATTTGAAAGAGAGGCTGTTGAAATAGAGTTTCTATTTAGGACTTGGAGCTCACAGATTAGACTAGGTCACAGTGAGCCCAAAGGATCCAAAAGTTTTTAGGTTTGTTTTTTCCATCTGAACCTGATTTTTTTTAAAAAATTGTTTGACACCTTAAGGCACTCATCCTTGATTTAAAAAAAAAAAGGTTGGATTTGATCTCTCTCTCTCTCTCTCTCTCTCTCTCTCTCTCTCTCTCTCTCTCTGTGTGTGTGTGTGTGTGTGTGTGTGTGTGTGTGTGTGTGTGTGTGTGTTCCAAGAGTCTTATCTCCAAGAGTGAGCCAGTTCTTGCTTAGGAAATAGAAGGCTAAGAACAATAGATCCACTGTCCTTCCTAGCCAGGAAGGCTGCCCTAAGGTCAGGTAGAGGCCGGGCCCTTATCTTGTCAGGTGGGAAAAGACAATGGGGACTTTTGAACTCTTCAGCTGGGCCAGGTTACTGGAGTTACTTGGGAAGACATATGTATCTTTTTCCAATTAGGAGACCTGGGGCCCAGGTAACTAGGTCAAAGATGTGCCTTCTGCTGCTTGTGGCTAGACTTGACATCTTTGGCTTTTCAATCAATACAGGACCCTATTCTCTGTGTCTCCTACTTTATCCTGCCACACTTTTAACTTAGCAAATAAATGCATGTAGTGGGGGTGGGGAGGATGCTCAGGCAGACCCTGAGCTCACTGAGCAGCTTCCAGACCTCTTACTTGTGGGAACAAAGACCTCTTACTCAGGAGTAGGAGATAGACTCTCTACAGGGGGTTCTGAGTCTCCTGTGGGAAGGACATAATTTGGTGGGACTGACACCAAGGTAAAAAAGTTCTGGTTAGAGAGCCAGGTGTGCTGACAGAGGGTTGTACCTCTCAGGATAGAGGCAGGGAATCAGGTGTTCTTCGTCAGACTGAAATACATAGTGAGACCCTGTTTCAAAATACCCCTTCATACACGCACCTCAAAAAGAGTTGTGTGTATATTCAGAACCCCAAACCTGGCACTGTTTAATGACCTTCTCCACTGCCTGCTGTCCCTGGGCTACTGTCTAATTCATAACTGTGACTTATAAGTTTCTTGCTAGTCTGTTAATGTGCACAGGTGTAGAATTCTGTCTTCCTCTCTTCCTCTCGAGGACTTGACCTGCTGGTTAAAGCTTCACGGTCTGAGTGGGTTGAGAACAAAGTTCTGACTGGGAAGCAGAAACATAGCTGGTCCCCAACTGCTGCCTTCCAAGTCACCAGGTGTGGTGGCACTGCGTGAATTCTGCTCTAGTGTTAGCTCAGCCCTATGTGGACATCTTGTACCTTGGGTTGTGCAACAGAGACCTGGTACAACTCCTCCGAATCAAGGCAGAAGTTCAGGAGACATATGCCAGAGCTGCTGCTATGTCTAGGCCTATGGTCAAGGTTCCAAGGGTGTTCGGATAGGAGGACTGGGTCAAGGACCCCTGGGTCTATCCCAGTCTCTCCACACAGCCTCATGGGAAGCAAATTGGGCAGCCATTTTCTACATCTGGAAAGGGAAGGAATCAAGTATATAAACACAAACCTGCTGTGCTTGAGACTAGAGAGAGCTCGCTCTGTGGTTTAGAGCACTTGCTGCTCTTATAAAGGACCTGAGTTTAGTTCCCAGTACTGACATCAGGAGGCTCACAGACATTTGTAATTTTGGCTTCAGGACTTTTGAGCGTCTGACCTCTAAGGCACCTGCCTTCACTTGCATATACCCAAAAGCAAACATACACACCTATACCTAATTAAAAATTATTTAAAAAAATAGGATGGACATGGTGGTGCAAGACTTTAATCATAGCACTCAGGAGGCAGAGGCAGGCAGGTCTTCATGAGTTCAAATCCAGCCTGGTCTGCAACACAAGTTCCAGGCCAGCCAAATAGAGATTTTTTTGCCTCCCCCCAAGACAAAAGAATTATTATTGTAATAATAATAAATGAAATAATCATAATTTGAGCTGCTGGGCTTTCAACCTGGTTGCTCCAGGATATTGTAGATTGTTCGTGATCTAGCTCTTCCACCCAATAGAAACTTTTCACTTAGGAGAGATACTACATCCCAATTCCATCACTTACCTTTATCACTTTGGATGACCTTGAGAAACCATGCTGGTTCTCAGTCTTTCCATCTGAGACATGGGGTGTGATGCTGTGGTGACCGTGGTCTGTTTGAAGAATTACCAGGACAGGTGCTCAGAGGCGAGCAGTGTGAGGGCCTGGTGATGCTGGTTTTGTGTACTTCAGATCAAACTGTTGCTGACAATCTAGGTCTAATTTCAGAGCATGACCTTGCTGGTAGAACTACAGAAGGGAAGAGAAGAGAATAAGAAGTTACAAGTGGCAAATGTTGACTGTCAGTCCCTCTTCTGAACTTCCTGAGACGTGTCAGCGCAGATAGCAACCTGACCTTGCTTGACTTTCATTGTATGTGCATGAGTGTTTTATCTGCATGTGTGCATGTGTGCCCCATGCATGTAGTATCCAAAGATGCCAAAAGAGGGCATCAGATGCCTTAGACCTGGAACCACAGAGTGGGTGCTCAGAATCAAAACCAGGTCCTCTGAAAGACAGCCAGAGCTCTTACCTGCTGAGCCATCTCTCTAGCTCCTTGGAATAATATCTTTATGGGCGTTCCTAAATGAGAAAGAGCCCACAGGCCTGGGTTAAAGCTCCTTGTGTGTTGCTCTCCTGGTTTCCACAGAGGTTTAGCCACCGAGGAGGCTTAACGGCAAACCTGTCACCTGATGGAGTTGTGTTTGGGGAATGTCCTAATGTTCTCCTTCCGGGATTATTTCTCTCCTTTGTTACATACAGCCTTGTGTGTTGTTTGAGAACACGAAATAGTACGTTGGAGGCAGTGAGGTATTCTCCCATGGCGACCAAAATTCCTTGCATTTTATAGCATGTCCTTTGTTTGTGCCCTTGCTACTTAGGGTACCTAAGTGGCTTAGCTGACCTTCGGATGGTGATGTTGAGTGTCTGGGGCTGAATCTGAAGTTCAAGGTCATCCTCTGCTACATAGGGAATTGAAGGCTAACCTGGGTTACATGAGAACCTTGACTTACAACAGCAACAGGAACAATCCCATCAAACTTGGAAATTTAATTAAATAGTAAGCCCAAATAAAACAGATTTTGTTTTCCTAACTACTAGAAGAGTACCCACCCGTCTTTGTTCCTTTTCACTAATTTACCACACTACTTCTTTGTAGTTTCCCGTTAATAAAAACTGAATAATGGAGGAGTGGGTGGTTTTTCTCAGAAAAATGTTGTGATGCTGCTGTAATTATTTCCCTGGTCCACGTTGGTGTGACTTGAGGGGGTACATTGTTTTAAAAGTCACTAGTAAAGATCCGCCTTAGCTAAAGTCTATGACTTAGTCTTTGCTTAGAAAAGAGAATATTAAATGATATTTATGATCTCTGAGAGTGCATTGCTGCTCCCCGTGTTGTAACCTGGCTTTGCAGAAGGTGTAAAATTTCACACTTTCCAAAGAATTAAAACTAAATACAAAGGTTCATATGACTCAGGATCTAGAGTTTGCCCCTTCTGTTCTTCTGATGACATTTATGATGTGGGTTCTTGATAAGGCCTAGGTAAGATGTTAAGGCCTTAGTAACCGTTACTTGGCTACCCTGGCATTATATGGACTTTTTAAAAAATGTCTTTGCTGTTACTAGGAAACTTTCTAATGCCAAGATTGATTACATACTTGGTTATGTTTTGTGCCCTTAGAAACCAATCATGATAAAAGTCAATACAAAGCTATACTGCTTTGTATAGTTACCCACAATGAGCTTGGACCCAAACAAACCACCCAACAGCCCTTCCTGTACCTGAGTATAAGCTTTCATGGTATAAGTTGCCCCTGGGATAGACCCCAATAAAAGAGACACCAATATAAGAAACTATTTGAAATAAGACTTCCATTTTGAGTAATGATCCAGGAAAGCTTAAGTTTTTTCCCAAGACCAAGGAGAAAAATCCTATTTTTAAGAACAGGCAGGTATACTTACTTGGGATCTGTTTGATCTGTGGCAAGGGGATCCAAGTCTTATGACTCTCTGAAAAGCAATTAACAGGTATCTGTAAGACTGCATACCTACTGAGACCTAGTAAAAGATATATATATATATGTATATATATATATATATATATATGTGTGTGTGTGTGTGTGTATGTATATATACATATATATGTGTGTATCATATGTATATATGTATGTGTGTATGTGCATTTTAGTTAAAAGGCATGAAACATTTAGTCCAAAGGTCTAGATATACAGATTGAACAGAGATGGTTTTAAAATGATGAGAAGTTTCTTTAAGTTTATTCAGAAGACAACCAAAGAGAATACAAGACCTCCAGCCTGTGACTGAATTGTAGTCAGTCAGTATTCCATCTGCTAATCAGAACTTCACTGATCAATGTTAAAATAACAATAGCATGGAGGGAGAACTATAAAAACATCTTTTTTATATTATATATATTATATTATTTTTAATATCTTTATAACTTGTATTTATATATTTTAAAACATCCTTTTAGGCCCTCTAATCTTTATAAACATATTGAACCTTTGCACATTTTTAGAAGTTTTTAATATCCTTAGATTTTTTATATATAATATATATGAAGTTAATATATAATAAATATAATTTAAAATTTTGTAATTTATATTTAATTATTAATCATGAGTCATCAGTGATAACATAAAACCTGTGAGCAAAGCAAATCTGCTTGTCCTTCTTAATAAGAGATTAGTAGTTTAAATTAATTAATAAACTGACTAATAGGCAAACTCTTTACCTTGGGGTAAAGAGCTAGGTCTGTTCTCTAGCTGCCAACGTGATCAGAGACCTGAGAAGGATACATTAAACTGCCAGAGACTAGTCCATATTTTGTTACCCAGGCAGTTGCCCCAGGCTCCTACATCTCTGTGGCACCGAGGACAGAGGCAGACTCTGGCTATCAGGCCCAGAAGATGAAGAGGCTTTGTCCAGTGGAGGAGGAGAAACATGGGAGAGACTGACCTCACCTTGTCTTGGTAAAAGGTGGCAATCAATTCTCCAGCGTCCTCTGTTTGTCCACAGGCCAGGCCCTGGAGACACTGGGGCGTTTATGTCCTGTGGTTATTGTGCCACACTCCAGGTAGTGTCCTCTGTTTGTCCACAGGCCAGGCCCTGGAGACACTGGGGCATTTATGTCCTGTGGTTATTGTGCCACACTCCAGGTAGCGTCTTTTGTGCTCATATCTTCTTGGAGACCTTGAGGGGGTCACTATCAGGAATTGGAAGTCACTGTCATGGTACGTTTAAACATGTTAAATGCCATATTCAGCTGATCTCTGACAGGTTTGAGGGCCAGTATTTACCTAGTATATCTGAGTTAAACAATCTTCGTCTGTTTTTAGTTATCTGTTTTAAGGTGTACCTTGCAAACATACAATAGGAGGCTAAATAAAGCTTTAATCTTATAATTAACTGCATCAGTTTTCACCCTGACTTTAAATGAGTTTTTATCATGTTTAAGGTATCTGATCATTTACAGGGTTATTCACTATCAATTCCTATTAAATTTGAGCCTTAAAAATTACAGTTTTGAATTGAAGCTCTTTTAGTATCAAAATAAAACTTTTTAACCTATAAACATATTTTACAGAGACTAGGGATTGTCCAGACCTTAGCTGAGAGAACCTTTTGCCAGAGCTCAGGAAGACTGAAAGGGGGGTGGGGTGGAATGGGGGAAATTCCAAGAGCCAGTGATTTTAACCTCTTTAATGTACACTTCCAAAATTTTTAGAAGGCAAAACCAAGTCTTAACAGTGCAAAATCTATATCGAGTGGTTTATTTTCATGTTACAAAATCTGGTTGTCAACAAGAAAAGTTTTCGTATACAAATATATGGAGGTAGGCTGGAGAGATGGCTCAGTGGTTAAGAGCACCGACTGCTCTTCCAGAGGTTCTGAGTTCAATTCTCAGCAACCACATGGTGGTTCACAACCATCTGTAATGAGATCTGATGCCCTCTTCTGGTGTGTCTGAAGACAGCTGCAGTGTACTCACATATAATAAATAAATAAAATCTTTAAAAATATATATTTAAAAAAATATATGGAGGTGTAATCTTAATACCCCGTTAAAGCAACATTGTTTTAAACCCTATCTTTTCAAGTATGGTTTTAAGACAGGACAAAATTTGCATATTCCAGTTCAGAAGTATTAGAGGCCTGTTTCTTTGGTCAGCTCATGTCTTGTGTTGTTGTCCAGAATGGCTTTAACTTCAATATTACTTGCTTTAAGGCAACTTTTTGTTATAGGTGTTACAGATTTTTAACTATACTCAAATACCCTTCTAGGCTAATCTTAGAACCTTGGCTGGGAATCAGCTCAGCAACAGAGTACTGGCCTTGCAGGCACAGAACCCTGAGTTCTAACCCTACACTAAAATAAAACAGCCGTGAACTGACTCATATATTGAACAGCATTTGGCTTTGAAATGATTCCTGCACCAGAATTGTATAAATATGCACCTATTTACCTATCTAGATACACCAACTCTCTAAATTTGTAGTCACTAGAAATCATCCCCTTAAATGTTTAGCTTTAGTGGAAGTGGCTCAGTGGGTAAAGGCTCTTGATTCACAAGACTGACAACCTGTGCTTGACCCCCCAAACCCACATAAAAGGTGAGGACCATCCCCCACAAACTGATTCTCTGACTACCGCTCATGCACGTCTGCATGTGTGCTTACAGGTACACATCATATACATGCAGATGTGCACAAGAATAATGACAATAAATATGTTTATATTTGGGGGCTGCAGAGATGGGCCGGAGGTTGAGAGCACATACTGTTCTTGCAGAGACTCAGGTTCTAGTCTCAGCACCCACACGGTGCCTCACAGCCACCTGTAACTCCCGTAAGTTCCAGGGAATTCGATGCTCTCTTCTAAGCTCCACAGGTACCAGGCACATGTGTGGTATGCGTATATAGTACAAGCAAAAATTCATGTGCATAAAATAAATAAATCTAACATTTTTCAATCAATATTTGATGAATATAGTTTGGAAAGGGGCTGGGAACCAAACTGAGGCCAGCCCTTGGATGTGCTAAGCTAATCAGCTACTAGCTTGCTCTTCGGAGGTGTGGATATATGTAACCTTTAGTAATTCCTATGTGGTGTGTTTCTTTTAGACACGAACATTAGAACTGCATCATTTGTGTGTGTGTGTCTCAAACCTCTTCTTTAAAATCCCAGAGGTGGTGGCATGCAGAGTCACACAGCCTGGTCTTCAGATCGAGTTCCAGGACAGCCAGGGCTGTTACACAGAGAAATCCTGGAGGTGAGGGGGTGCGGGGAGCAAAAACCAAACCCTTGTCTGAAAATTGGTTCTCCTCTGTGCCTCCCTCACAGGCCCCTGACGTTCATGGGATTGCAGACTAAGAAGGTCCTGCTCACACCCCTCATACATCCATCTCGTCCTTTTCGAGTTTCAAACCATGACCGAAGCAGCCGGCGTGGGGTGATGGCCAGCAGCCTGCAGGAACTTATCAGCAAGGTACTGTGGTCACAGCCTCAGGTACCCTTTGCTAGCTCAGAGTCATAGTCAGGGTTTCTATTCCTGCACAAACATCATGACCAAGAAGCAAGTTGGGGAGGAAAAGGTTTATTCAGCTTACATTTCCACATTGCTGTTCATCACCAGAGGAACTCAGGACTGGAACTCAAGCAGGTCAGGAAGCAGGAGCTGATGCAGAGGCCATGGAGGGATGTTACTTACTAGCTTGCTTCCCCTGGCTTGCTCAGCCTTCTTTCTTATAGAACCCAGGTCTACCAGCCCAGGGATGGCACCACCCCCAATGGGCTGGGCCCTCCCCTCTTGATCACTAGTTGAGAAAATGCCTTACAGCTGGATTTCAAGGAGGCATTTCCCCAACTGAGGCTCCTTTCTCTGTGATAACTCCAGCTTGTGTCAAGTTGACACAAAACCAGCCAGTACACTCAGAGTCCAGGCCCGGGGCATTAAGCCAGTGATGAGACACAAGCTTTGAAAGAGAGTTTATCAACCAGGTAGTGATGGCATTTGCTTTTAATCCCAGCACTCAGGTGACAGAGGCAGGTGGGTCTCTGAGTTGAAGGCTAGCCTGGTCTACAGAACAAGTGGCAGGGCAGCCAGAGCTTGCCTCAAAAATGGGGGAGGGGTAGAGGAAAGGAGAGAAGGAAGGAAGAAGGAAAGAAAGAAGAGAAGAAAAAGAAAAAGGAGAAAGAGGAGGAAGAGAATGAGGAGGAGGAGGAGGAGGAGGAGGAGGAGGAGAAAGAGCACACCAAACTCATCAGTTCATTTGTAGGCTCCAGAACTTTGGAGGGAGATGTAATAGGCAAGTGCAAGATGGGTCTAAGTCCTCAAAATGGCACTGTATCTTTGCGTTATGGAAGACCGGGTTGTCCAGAGGTGAACACCTTAAAAGCATCCATCAACTAAAAATGTAACTGTCTTTCTTTGACAAGGGAGACTGTGACCTGGGAGATCTGACCAGGATGGGTGGTCCTCAAGATAAAACAGTGTTCTCAGCCACCAAGGAAGGAAAAACTCAGAAAGTCCCAGAAAGAGTCCTACAGAAATGAGACACGGGCATCCAGCATGCAGCCCCTGAAGCCAGAGGTTGAGGTGTGCGGCTTGAGGCCATGTACTTAAAGTACAAGGTGTACAAAGCCATCAGCTCTTTCCTTGATTCCACAGGCCATTGTGGGAGCTGTAAACATGCACTAGATCACTCATTCCCTAGGGAGCGAGTGCTCCATTCAAAACCTTAGTCTGTTCTTCTGAATGAAGGCTGAATCATAGGTACCTGTCTGTAGGTGCCTGTCTGTAGGTACCTGTCCGTAGGTACCTGTCCGTGGCTTTCTTCACCAGTACAGCTTTCTCCCAGCCAGCCAGGGCCCCTGGAACCTTAACACAAACATCATCTCATTCCCTTCATCCTGTTTCTGTTCTCCCTTGCAAACCTAGACTCTGGATGTCTTGGTCATCACGACTGGCCTGGTCACGCTAGTTCTGGAGGAAGATGGCACCGTGGTGGACACAGAGGAGTTCTTTCAGACCTTAAGGGACAACACACATTTCATGATCTTGGAAAAGGGACAGAAATGGACACCGGTAAGTACAGCCTTGTTATGCAAACAACTAGACAGATGGTCTGCCTACAAGTGCACTGTCCAGGTTAGCATTGAGCAAGCCACATCTTAGTCATATAATTAAATACTTTATACACTCACCTCTCACCTCCCAGCTACAGCTACAACCCTCAAAAGGATTCTCAAGTATTTCTAGAAAATTTGATGTCTCTGAATTTAGACTGTATGAGTTCGAATAAATTATTTTGAATCATGAGCTTTAGTCAGTGACCTACCCTAATCTTGTGTGTGTGTGTGTGTGTGTGTGCTCATCAATCTTCCACACTATAATAAAACACTTGGGACAATTAACTTAGAAAGAAGAAAGGTTTATCTTGTCTCACAATTTGAGGGGATTCTGTCTACAATCAATTCTGCCTCCTTGCTAAGGCAGCATGTCGTTGCAGGAACAAGCTTGTGTTAGAGACAGGGAGAGAAGAGAGCAAAGAGGAAAGGGGTGCCCCATGATCAATCTCCTTTTCCATCTTCAAGATATAGAACGAGTTTCCGTACCCTCCTACAAACTGGTGCTTAAAACAACAGAGCTGGAACATAGTTTGCAACCTAGAAACATGGATCCATCCCAGGCACCTGCCCCTGGAACACACTAACACCTGTATAACAGATGTGCATCAGGACCACCCGTGTCACCTTTGTGAATGGTGGTAAACGCTGACAACAAACCACAAGTCCATTGCCATGGGACAGAGATGTAATATAGCATTACTGTGTGCTCATTTACCTGCACATAGGTTGACATGTCACTGTCTATTTACTGACTAGGTTGCTCTTCAGCCAGAAGACACATGGAGTGCAGCTACAGGCATTGCTCGCATAAATCCCACAACTGTGCTGAGAGAGCAACATAGAATAGGAAATCAGGCAAGCCACCTTAAGACTTCATCATCCCAGACTCACAAAAGGTCATGAGGACTCAGTGTACCTCTCCTTAGCATGGGTTGCACCAAGACAGTCAACAGACACCTGTCAATTGTTACTCTAGAAGGGAAATTGCAATGCACAGCCATTGCAACAACAACAAAAATCACTCAGTTCCAAATGTCATTTGTGCCACAGTTGAGAAACTAAAAACCATATGGACAGGCACTCCCAATATTCAAGATGAAAGTTGAGAAATTAAAATTATGTGTTGACTGATAATAACAGTAAAGGTTAGCTTAAACCACATATTCTAATAAGAAAATAGGAATGCTCTATCTGCATGTACACCTACATGCCAGAAGAGGGCATCAGATCCCAGTATAGATGGTTGTGAGCCACCATGTGGCTGCTGGGAATTGAACTCAGGACCTCTGGAAGAGCAGACAGCTCTCTTAATCGCTGAGCCATCTCTCCAGCTTCAGAAAATATTTTCTTAAACTAAGTAAAAATAAATAACCACTCTCCGAAAAAGAGCAAGGGACTATACTTTTTGCATTTTTTTGCAAATCTCTTTAATGTCTAGAAGACACTTGAATTCTCAGAGCCAGAGAAATGGCTCAGCAGCTAAGAGCATTTGCTGCTCTTGCACAGGACCCAGGTTCAGTTTCCAGCAGCCATATGACTGCCCACAACCATCTCTGTCTCCAGCTCCAGGGATCTGATGCCTCTTCTGATCTTTGAGTAAGGGCACTTCATATACTCAGGTATGCACACACAGATCACACACACACACACACACACACACACACACACACACACCATAAAGAATTGTCAGACGTATTTTTTTGTTCAATTGTCTGGGCGGAACTGTGAAGGAAATCTGGCTGCAGATGTGAAGACAGAGAAGAAAGGAGGGCGCTAATGGTCTTTGCATCCTGTTGAGAACACTCTGCTTTGATACGCACGAGAGTCAACGGTTGCGGGTTCCACAAAGCTCAGCTGCCTTAGAGAATCTGAGAAGGCCCCGGTGGAGTGGGTTGCTCTGCTCCACTGAGCTCTTCTGTCTATCTTGCATTTTTGAAAGGATCTTTCATCAAAGTGATCTTTTGACTGTACCTCTGGGAACAAGCTAGCCATGGCTGGCACAGGTCAGGCCGGCGTTCTCCCAGAGTGGTTCCTCCATCCCGTGCTTCCTGTGTGAGAAAGGTGTGGTGGCTCGCATGACCTCCAGAGTGTCCTTCTCGGACCCTTTCCTGGCCAGAGGGCCTTGGCAGATGCGTGTCCTGAGATGGAAAGATCATCCTGCACTATTCCAGAGGCCAGTGTCACCACAGTGTGAGCAAGAGGATATGAGCCAGGATGAGGTTCAGGGGAAGAGGAGAACCACATGCCAAGGGAGGTGGGGACATTGGTCAGGACCCCTGTTCCCAGCACCTTCAGAGCACAAGCCTATGACTTCTAAGCTGAGGTTCTGAAAACTTATAGCAGGGATAGGAAACTAACACAGATGGAAAAGGTGTTTGCTGTTGGTTTATACAAAGAGAGTTTAGAGGTGAATTTGGAAGTGACACATTTAAGTTCTGCACAGTAATGGGACCTAAGAATTGTAGCACAGTGCCAAGTCATTCCAAGATGAAGTAAGTGTGAATATCGTGACTGTCACATTCGAGGGCTGGCTCAGGCCTTGTGAATCTGAAATACTGGGTTGGTTTGAGGGTTGAATTTTGGGGGTGGAGAGGATGGAACTAGGCTCTCACAGATAGGTACCTCTCATGCTGTACCGCTAAGCCCCATCAAAGATGGAGTCCTCTCCTGGCTTAACTTCTCAGCCATTTTCCTGTAAGGTAGAAATGGCCTCGGGTAGGTAGGTTATCCCAGAGGCCCATTCTAACTGGAACCAAAAACTTCAACCAAGAAACAGCCACCAGATGTCTCCCTTGCTCAGTCTCAGAGCCCTAAAATCCCAGGGGAAGATGTTCCCTGCCACCCTGGAGTGTGTAGCTGTGCCGTTCCTCTCTGGCAGGCTATAGAAGCCTTAATGCCCAGATGTGAGGACCCCTATTCTACCACTGTGAGGGCATCTTGTTCTAGTCTAAAGGCAGCCCAAAGGGAGAATCAGATTGACTTTGAAAAGCCAGAAAGCAACAATAGTGAGGCAGTGAAACAGGAGCAGGGGGAGGCAAAAGATTTAACCCTTTCTATTCCTTTGCCTTGGATTGTTTGTGTGTTTGGAGAAAGGGTCTCTTTTCATAACCCCAACTGTTCTGCTGGTTGCTGTGTAGACCAGGCTGGCCTCAGACTCACAGAGATCTGCCTGCCTCTGCCTCACAAGTGTTGGGAATGAAGCTGTGTACCACCATGTCAGACTCAATTTTGGATTTTTTAAATGATGTTTTTTTCTTGGGTCATGGATAGTTGGTACAGAAGTAGCTCTTGTGCATGGTACACTGGACAACAACTGAAATCACTTGACATTTATGATCTGGGTGAAAGGAAGAGGGGAACACCAACAGCAGCCTCAGCAAGAAGGGCTGGCACACTTTTAGGGGAATTTATGTTTTAACTTCAAATGTACTTGATCTTTTTGTTGTGTAATACTGGTAGTTTTCAAGTATTCCCAGTTCCCAAAGCTCCTGAGGCACACGGACTCTTACATCACATAACTTGACCCTGGAGACAGTGGGGCTGGTGTGTGGTGGGGAAAAAAAAGCAGCTCTTGAGCCCCTCCAATCCTATAACCAAGACTGGAGATTGTACTTGAACCCAGAACCTTGCACATGTTAGGCAAGTTCTCTACCACTGAGCCATATCCCTAGAGCTAGCGTTTGTATCTTGGGACTTCTTTGTTCTCTCAGGGTGTGATATTGCTATCTACAAACCTGGGAGCAAATGTCTCTCTCAACCTGAAGAGGCCTGTGGTATCCCTGGGACAGAGTGATTCCTTAAGTAGCTACTGTTTCCACCCAGTCATCTGTCCTCCTTGGCAGTTACTGGAAAATTGGAGACACCCTGAGAGTATCTCCACCCTTTCCCTAAGTCTCAGAGCTTCAGCATTTTCTTCACGGGGTGCTTGTGAAGTGAAACAGAAATAGTACTTCCTGTTCCTCCAGGGCTTTGTGACAGTTGCAAAAGGAGGTTAACCTTGTCCTTTCATCCTCAAGGTCCGGCCTCAGGGCTCTATGCAAACAAGCAAGGAGGCTCCCGAAGGCAGGAACACCTCTATACCTCAGACGCCGAGTCCTCCAAACCAAAGCATCAGGGCCGAGTCACTAAATTGGAAGCTGTTGAGGGAAGAGATACGGGTGCTTGCGGTGTAACATGTCGGCTTGCTGTGTTCTTGATGGGAATGATTCCAGCTGACAGTTAGGAGACCCTAACTTTGCCATCACCCCAGAACTGTGTGGTTTTCGACTGTCTTTGCCAGCATGGGTTCTAAGCCTGTTCCTTGCTTTTGTTGTTCCAGAGCAATAAGTATATCCCAGTCTGCAAGCAACCAAAGAAATCCGGAATAGCCAGAGTCACCTTCGACCTATACAGGCTGAATCCCAAGGACTTCCTCGGCTGTCTCAATGTCAAAGCCACCATGTACGAGATGTACTCAGTGTCCTACGATATCCGATGCACAAGCTTCAAGGCCATGTTAAGGTAACAGACTCCAGGGGGGTATCGTGGGGGTCTGGAAACACCCAGGTGTGGCACAGATAGCTCCTCCTAGCTTGCCTTCTACCCGAGAGCCCAATAACAGGGCCTGGATCCTCTGTTGTCACCAGGTGTGCTCTGATCCATGTGGTCTTCAGGCTTTGAGATAACAGGCTTATATCAAAAAGTGCGAAGCTAGCTATATTCCCAACCGGACTTTGTGCTTTTTTTATATAAGTCTGTGAAATAGCTCAGTGGCAGCTCATTTGCTTGGCATGTTAGAGGCCCTAGGTCCAGTACCCAGCAACACACACATCCTCACTGGCACCAAGCCTACACCCGGCTCACACCACGCTCACACCATGCTTGCACACTGTGGAATCTGGCCCAAGATGTTCTGCTGACGTGAAAGCTGGAGTGAAAACTTCTGAGACCAGGAAAAGAATAAGAACACGAGGAAACACTTTTTGTTTGACCCAGTCTGAAAGAAGACTAGTTCAGTCTCGGGACTTCAGAGGCTAGGACGGGGCAAAGTGTCCTCTTGTTGTGAGGAGCAAGTTGGAACACCCCAAGTACCTACCCTCCACGTGCCTGATCAGAGGATCATAATTCCAGTTCTTTCAACAATTGTCCTCAGATTTACTGGTCTTGTCAACTTGACCTCAGGATTGCAGGAGCAAGCCCCTCACACCCACCTGGCTGCCAGAATCCTGGGAGAGCCAACACATGTTCTCAGGAGTAACGGGTTCTGTGGGGGCTCTGCAGTTCCTACTTAGGCAGGTTCCTGTTCAAAGCAGCTTGAGGGCTGTGCCTCCAATTGGTGGCCCTGGAGAGGCCTGGCAGTCTACCAGGAAGCAATCAGACTCTGTACCCTGAAAGTGGTAGTCCACAGATACCACAACTCAAACACGATTGCTGTCTCCTCAGAGCTTAGTAAGGTGGGATGGGGTGACACATCCCACCATTCCAACTCTGCCAGGCCAGAACCCCAAGCCTGATGTGTCTCCATCTTGCTCTCTTGCAGGAGTCTGCTGCGGTTTGCATCCTATGCTGCCCAGGTGACAGGACAGTTCCTGGTTTACGCGGGCACTTACATGCTCCGAGCACTGGGTGATACAGAAGAGCACCCGCCCCCCAAGCCTAGCACCAAAGGCTGGTTCATGTAATCGGGTCACAGCTACAGAGGCCCAGGGACCCACCTTTCATGCACATTCACTACCTTCTGTTGTAGGCTGTGGGATGTCAGAGGAAGGAATGGGGGCTTGGTGGCGGTACCCGGCTCAGGGCTGCGCATCAGGATTCCCGCAAGGGAAAGGAGGCAGATGGGCCTTTCAAGAGCTTTAGGAAGGGACTAACAACAGAGCATCTGGGAACAGCATGGACATGAATCAGTCTCTTTGGATCCTTGCATATTGTAATAAACCAATCATAAGAGTCACCATTAATACATGTCATGCTTCTTTGCAACTGGTTTGTCTCTCTGGGGAGGACCACACACTTTCACTCAGAACGAAAACCAGAGCCAAAGATAGAAAGATAAATACCACTACTGTTTAATCTTTCTTTTTAATTTTATTATATTATTTTGTGGGTTTTTTTTTTTTTTTTTTTTTTTTTTTTTTTTTTTTTTGCTACATGTATGTCTATGCAACATATGCATGCACTGTCCCAGAAGGCCAGAAGAGGGCACCAGATCTCCTCAGGGGAGTTAGAGACAGTTGTGAGCCTTCTTGTGGTACTTGGGATGGAACCTGGGTCCCCTGAAAAAGCAGGGCTCTTAACCACTGAGTCATTGCTCCAGTCCTATTGCTGTTTGATCTCTGTCAGTACTCAATGCAAAAGTAACCATCTGTCACACAGCCTGAATTTTATTTGATTTAGTTTTTCCTGCCAAAAGATCTCTGCCCCACCCCACCCAGTATGTGTGTGTGTGTGTGTGTGTGTGTGTGTGTGTACATGATCCATGTAGTATGAATGCAAGCATGCATGCACCATGACATATGTGTGGAGGACAGAAGACAACCTGGGGGGGTCAGTCCTCACCCTGTTTAGAGAGCCACATGGGCCAGCACACTCTTCTGGGGATCCTCGGGTCCCCACCTCCAGTTGGCTGCAGGAGTGCTGGGATTGTAGGTTCGCAGTACGTGTAGATCAGCAGTTCTCAACCTTCCTAATGCTTCAACCCTTTAATATATCTCCTCATGCTGTGGTGACCCCCCAATCATAAACTTATTCCGTTGCTACTTATAACTGTAATTTCGCTGTTGTTGTGAATCATAAAGTAAATATCTGATAATTCGGGAGATCTGATACGTGATCCCTGTGGGAGTCACAACCCACAAAATCACTGATTGTTTAAGTATCAGCCTTACAAGGGTCTGGGGATCCAGGCTCAGGTCTACAATCATATACAGCAAGTACTTCACCTACAGTGCTATCTTCTGCCCCTGCCCCTTTTATGGCTTTTAATGAGTCCCAAAATTCCTAAAGCTTAAGGACCTGAGTAAGGGACCTTCTAGAGTGTGTGTGGGGGGGGCGGGGGGGAGTTTAGCCTTGCTTCTAGAAAGCAACGAAACGGTTATGTGTCCAAGAGCCAAGCTCTGCCTATCACCAGCCAAGGCAAAAGCCCTGCTGGCTGTGAGTTCTAACTGATGCTCAGCTGGGTGTAGGCCCTCAAAGCACCTTGTGAGGAGCCTGTTTACCACCTGGTTCTTTCTTTGAAGGTAGCTTTATCATTGGGTCACAGGGTTCAAGGAAAGCCAGTGAGTATCACCTTCATTCCCTGAGTGGGAGGCTCTGGCTGTGTCTCCCCTACCCTGTCATCAAAGCAGGGAGTAGAGTCCTCAAAAGAAAAGAGGTGCCATTCCCTGACTGGAGAGTAACAGTCCCCGGGAAACACATTAGCAGACACATCTGTTCCTATTAGATCCATCCTGTTGAGTCAGCCACTTCCCTAGCTGTGACTTTGCTGATGAGAGCGCTCGCGCACGCACGCACGCGCACACACACACACACACACACACACACACACACACACACACAGACGTCCTGTGGATCTCAGCCCTATAAAAGGAGCAGGGTGCAGGAGCAGTGGTAGCCCAGGAGGAAAGGGGTGTGGTCTGAATGGGCGGCCTCGGAACCCAGTTCCCCCCACCCCCTCGGGTTTGCATCACTTCCCCAGGATCCCACCCTCCTGAGAAGCCACTGCCTGGCTTCCAAAAAAGGAATTTTCACTCCAGATTGATCCTGTTGAGTCAGCCACTTCTCTGGCTCCCGCTATTCAGTTGCTAGTGAGGGGGATGGGGGCTAGTCCTTTTCCTCACAGGATGCAGGCCAAGGAGGGTGGGGGAGGTGAAAGACGCCACCCAGGGAGACCAAGGGAGGGATGGGAGAGGCGGGGCTCTGGTCACCCACCCCCCTACCTGTGAGAAGGGACTTGCAGCTCAGAGGATCACCTGGTACTAGGAAAGCTCTGAACTGGTGGTGGTCTGCCTGCCTTTGACTCCAGCTAGCTGAGTTAGTCAATGACCTGACCCTACTAGGTCAGCTTCTCCCAGAATACTCAGGAAGACCTGCTGGGAGGAAGCCTCAAAGGCTGGTATTGTGTCATCAAAGACTGCCTGAGGAGGGCTCTTTAAAGAGCCTTTGAAGTTGAGAGAGGCCAGTCAACAGTCACCCTATATATGGGAGGGACTTAGCAAGACACAGCTCTGTCTCTGGGTCGAATTAGGCGAATTAGGCGCGGCGAGTTTTCCCAAACACTTCCTCATTTTAATCTTGGTTTTTCTACAACCAAGCACCTCCGAGAGAAGCAGGAGCAGGCAGGACTAGCTCAGCAGAAGATTGTGTTGGGTGCTGTGAGTGTCCTTGTCAAAAGCTGTGTGCCTGGATGGACAGAGCTGAACACAAGAATTCACTAGAATAACACCTGGGGGTGGGGTGGAGAAGAAAGAAAGGTTTTCATGAGCTCAGAGTTCATGGCCCTGACACTATATTGACCTTAATAACCCTTTTTTCCCTCATAGTTTTACATTTTATTTTATGTATATGGGCATTTCATCTACATGTATGTATGTGCACCATGTGTGTGCTTGGTGCCCATAGTGGTCAGGAAAGGTTATATGATCTCCTGGAACTGGAGTTATGGATGGTTCTGAGCAACGCCATGGGTGCCAGGAACAGAAACCAGGTCCTCTGCAAGAACAAGTCTCTTCAGTGAGCACTGAGTCCCTTGAGCCCCACTTTGATGTTTCTTAGTGGACCTCTTTCTTCAGACAAACTAAAACAGATGCCTATGCCCGCTGTGACTGTCCCTGTATACACAAAAGCATGCTAATGCCTCTACCTTGTGCCAGTGGGCCTGACCCAGAGTGTTCTGCCACAGTTGAGTCTGTGTATCATCCAAACTCTGAGAACTAGAATGAAGTATTCTATACGTATATTGCCTCATGGCCAAAGCCAGGCTCCAGTGAAAATCCCCCTGCATAGTTTTACCTGGTCTAGAACTTGTAGGATGATGACATTATACAACAAAGTGGGTCAAACCTATCATTGGATGAGAAGGAAAAAATAGGCAGGGAAAAGTCTAGGAAAGTGGAAGAGGAGGAGAGAGGTTGGAGATTCAGGAGAAGGCAAGATGGAAGCAGACCATGGATGTTTCTCTCAGAGCATCTCTAGAGAGATAAGGTTGCTATCACTATTTCTAAGGGTTTTTATGGGTCTATTTATCTTAGCTAGGTGGGCAGTTTATAACTGTCTACTGGTTGTAAGATTATTGTGTAGAGGGTTTGTGGATTGAGATTTAACATATAAACCTGTTTGATAAGTTAATGATTGTGGAGTCATGTTTCTACCGGGTGGTGGAGGAAAGTGAGTGAAAACAACACACAGGGTGGTCGTAGGCCAGCCAGGACAGAATCATCAGGCACAGGTGGAATGAACCTCGCCTGAGTTCTTAGAGGCAACATGGAGCCGCTAAGATACAGATATCTTGCAGTGTCATATGACCCTACGGGAGCCAGCACTAGCGTGGGATAAAAGGTTATTCACTTTTTAATAGATACTGCAACAAGAACTCACTATGTAGACCAAGCTGGCCTCAGAACCTCCTACCTCTGCCACTCCAGTGCTGTGATTAAAGGTGTGCTGCACGGCCTTTTGCAGGGATTTTAAATGTAAGCATCATGCCTTTGCTCGGCAGGCATCTCTCCATGGGCCACATTTTCTCCACCATTTTTATCCACTCTTCCTAAAACAATTGCTTCCCACCAGACACACAGGCCACCCCCCATGACACTAGAGTCTACAGCTGGTGATCCTCATCCTCTGAGTTCTTCCAGCTCACATGGTCACAGACTTCCTGCTCTTTCTTTTCTTTTTGGAGTTGGGGGGTTTTTTGTTTGTTCTGTTTCAAGACAGGGTCTGTGTAATAGCCCTGGCTGTCCTGGAACTCCCTGTGTAGTCAGGGCTATTGTTAATCTTCCTTCTAGGCTATACCCAACAGTTACCTGGCAACAGCCAGGTAGGCCTGGCTTGCTATAAAGGAGTTGTTGGGCCCATCCATCCATCCATCCATCCATCTATCTATCCATCCATCCATTCTTCCCTCCATCCATCCATCCTTCTCTCCCTCTCTCTCCTCTCTTCTCAACTCCCCTCCTCATGTCCTAAATAAATTCTATTCTAGGCTATAGCTTTGAACTCAGATATCTGCCTGCCTCTGCCCCCCAAACACTGGGATTAAAGGAGTGTGCAGCATGCTGGGGACCACAGAAGGTTTTGATAGACAACTTCCTCCACCTGTTTCCACGTTCTGGGGTCTACTTAAATCCAACATAACTCAATAACCAGGTCAATGCAAATGACAAAAATGTATTGTTCCATCAATCCAGATAGGAGTTGGTTCCTGGACCTAGGAACATGAACATAGTTTGACCCTGCCAAGAAGATGGAGAAGTTGTCTCTGAGATGTCTGGACTCAAACAACTTTCTCCTTACATCAGAAGCTGTTCAGCTATTGGGAAGTCCCCAAGTCCCCTAGGGCCTGAGACCTTGAATTTACTTTCTCCCTATAATGGAATGGAGTCTGAAAATGAAATGGTACTACTTAGAATATGTTTCTTTTGCTTGTTCCCAACAACCTAACAAACTGTCACTACTGTTCCTCCAGTTCTGAGTCACCTGCATCCCGGGGTGGGGGTGGGGAGTGGGGGGTGATACAGGAGAACTGACCTTCCTAAGAAGCTCAAGGAGAAGGGGATTTTGCACGTTTAAACCAGGGCTTACCCAGTCATTGTTGGAGGGGCTTCAGCAAGACCACAAATGGGTTCAGCTCTGCTTCTGTCGACACCTGTGGCTGCTTGAGGCGTAGGTGGCTTAGGTGGCGTTGTTGCTGGGCATCATGTGGCTCTCTCTTGAATCAGGAGCATAAAGAATTTTGCTTCTAGAGTAAACCAAGAACCTTTCATCATTTGCCCTCAGATTGCTAGCTTCCCCCTCCTGGTTCACGTATTCAAAACAACAAGTTCAGCACAGCGGTGCTCAAAGTGAGCCTTTGAGCCCAGGAGTTTGAGGTCAGAAAACCTTAAAAATACTTTTTAAAGAAGGGCATGGTGGTGTACACCTTTAATGTCAGCATTCTGAAGGCAGAGGCAGTTGGATCTCTGAGAGTCAACATAGCGAGTCTGTGGTCTACACAGCAAATTCCGGGCCCAGCAGAGTTATACAGTGAGGCCTTGCCTTAAAACATATGATTTGTTTTTAGATTATAAAATATTTACAAACCGTTTATAACTGTATTTAATATTTAAAATAAGACAGCGAAGGTCAGTATTATGACTGTTCTACCCGTGAAAAAAATCTTTAGCCTGGAACTTGAGTTCACCATGACACTCATGAACACAGTTGGGACCACACCAGGGCTCCGGACACCTGCCATTCTTCCCTGACCTCCAAGATCAAGCTGATGTTCTAAGACAGGGCTGAAGGAAGCTTCAATAGGCACTGTGGGAATTAACACCTTTTCATTCTCACCAAGGGGGGAAAAAAAACCCAGCAGAGAAATCTGGTGTCTTTTAACATATCTTACTCATTCTTCTTCCCTAAACATTTACTATAATTAGATGCAAGCATTCTGGTTTTTTTGTCTGTTTGTTTCTTTTTAGGAAGTAGATACAAGTTCTAAGAAAACAGCATGACTTTGAATGGTGACATGTGGAGGTTCATTATTCTAGTCTCTAATTTAGATATGTTTAGAATGTTCTAGAATGACTTTTAAAAAATTATCATAACTCCATCCCAAAAAGATGGGTGAAATCAAACCTCTTATCCTCACCTCTGATCACTGCTACCTCTTTGGCATTCCTTATAGCAGCCACTGGGGCTGGGAGACAGAACCATCATCCTGACCACACCAGGCACTGTAGAAGCTTGTTACCCCATGCTTTCTGCTGACTGGAGCAGTTACTTGTGAGGTTGGTATTAGGAGGGTCAGCTGGATCTGCTGGCCAGCACTGGGCCCACACTCTGCCCAGGCCACCCTTACCAGGATCACAATGTTTTCTAAGATGGTCCAGGAAGGAGACCATCACACCATCCTGTGTTATGATAGGCAGAGGACCCATCTGCCTTCTATTCTCAGCCGTTTTCCCAGCATCCTTGGCTCCATAGTCCATGGAGGGTTGGCCTGGGGTGTGGGGCAGAGGGAGGAACCTCAGCTGTCTGGGTGTGACCACCTGCTCTGGATTCTTAGGCCTGTGTTTGCCTGCCAGACCTGGTCTAGGTGGCAGATGGTCGCATAAAAATAGCTCCAAAGTCCTTAATGGGCCACTTCTCCAGCTGTTCTTCTGAGTGGAAGGCAGCTGAAAGGGTGGAGGAGGACTGTCCCCGCTAGGCACAAGGGTGGTGCCCAGCTACTCTGAGTATTGTCACCATGAGGCAGTGAAAGCTCTACCCAGGCAGGACACCTCAGAAGCACAGGCCAGGATTCATATCTCAGTCAACAAAATGTGGTGACCCCAGCTCTCCCCGGTAGAATTCCTCCCCCTGTTATGGGACCTGGACAATCCATCGAAGCTGAAGGCTGAAAGCTGGTGGCCCTCCCAGCACAAATACAGCCTGATCTATGTGCTGCTAAGTGTGTTTAAAGATAGAGGGGCTGGAGCTCTCTAAACAAAAGGAAAGACAAGGGGAAGGGGGAGGGAACATAGTGGATAAAAGCAGTTTGCCACCAAGTGAGACAATATAGGATTAAAGAACAGATTCCCATATGTCACCCCCCCATATGTGCTGTAGAATACACACACACACACACACACACACACACACAAACGCACACACGCACAGAAATGTAAAGGGGGAGTCAAAGGAAGAGATGGTCAAAATGTCTGGCTGAAGCTAGGTTACTGGAGCCTCCAGCCTTTGTTTCCACATCTGAAGTACACCAGTATGCCTGTCTTGGACAGGATAACCATCAGAAGAGATGGACACGTGACACAAATCACTCTGTCTTCCCATAGATTCTGGACCACGTATTTGGGAATTAATAGATGTGACTTGGAAGGAAAGGGTTAAAGGTATAAAGGGTGAGAGCCTTCGGGTGGGTGGGGGAAAGATGTTTTCTGGATCCCTAGGCCAGCTGAGAGCTAGGGTGTGGCTTCTGGAGAATTCCAAAGAACAGCTGAACCAGCTGGGGAGGGGCAGACTCCCCAGTGGACAGAGTTAACTCTCCACAGCCAGTTTTAGGTTAAAAAGCAACGAGAAGTCCACATCCCTTCTGATTGCCAGCTTGTCCCTCTAGGCAGAGAGAATGCCTAGCCCATCCCCAGAACCTGTCCAGGGAAAAAGCAGAGCTGTAAGGAGGGTAAAAAAAACAACACTGCCACTTATGCCTTTGATAGTGAACACGCCACACAGCAGTATGTGATCATACAATTGGTAGGGGTGGGGAGGGGAGAGACAAACAGATCCAAACATTCCAGATCAGTCCAGGGGCAAAATGAAATGAGAGGGAGTGATACAAGAGACGGGGGGGGGGGGGGTGGCTCTTGCAGAAATTTTGGAAGTTGACGAACACACTGTCAGACATCTGGGCAGAATCTGGAGGTGGAAACCTGAACCTAAGGACAGATACTGTGGCCGTGGAGAAAGCAGGCAATAGGAAATAGGGCTTCCCCAAGGAGTGGCCCTGGCATTCTAACACCAGGAAAATAGAGATATATGAGTGGACCAGGACAAGACTGAAGTAGCCATCCCATAGACACCATCACCACACAGAGATGAGAGCAGCCAATTCAAGCAGAGATTCTGGTGTACAAAACTTTGATCAGGAAAGGCTGATCAAAAAGACATCTTTGCTGGTGACAGGACAACTTGTCCATCATGAGCACAGTTTGGAAAACCATGGAGAGCTTGGGGAGGCAGGGTAGGGGTCACAGGGCTACCCCAGATGAATGGACTTTGAGTGCCATTCAGCCATATGGCCTGTGGTCTGTCTCTGCATCAGCAGCTTCTCCAGTCTACAGATGAAGAAGAGCCCAGCAGCAGCCCTCACCACTGAGACACTCAGGCCCTAGGGATCCCAGGGGACCATAGATTCTAGGATGCACTGGATCTCTAAGTCTATATGTCTAGTCAGTCCATTTCTAGCTTACCTGAAGGGTCAGCTGGATTCATACAAATGAATCCCACTGGAAACCTTCGAGATGC
The DNA here is from genome assembly GCF_963924665.1 of Micromys minutus. Classification (NCBI taxonomy): domain Eukaryota; kingdom Metazoa; phylum Chordata; class Mammalia; order Rodentia; family Muridae; genus Micromys; species Micromys minutus. Next base: position 52,372,970 of record NC_137977.1, read on the forward strand.
TTCCTACCTGTCCTCTCAAATTCCTACAGGCAGACTTCTGTGTCCACTCCTTCTTCTTTTGCAGTAATGTAAGACTAATTAATTAATGTATACCTTCCATGCTGACTGGATGTGGTGATGTATTCCTGTGATCTTAGCACTTGGAAGGCTGAGGCAGGAGGATTGTGAGTTTGAGGCCAGGCTGAGACTATAGGGAGATGGTCTGATGCTAAGGTCCTGCTCCCCAGTTGGTTCTTGATCTATTAGTAAAGATGCTAGGGGCCAATTGCTGGACCAAAGGAAAGAGGCAGAATTTATGTGTCCCCAGAGAGGACATGGAGATTGGAAGAGAGGAAACGAGTTTTTGACATGCTTCAGAGGAACCAAAGATGACCAGATCTAGGATGTTGAGCTGGGACTAAAGGTAACTGAGTAACTGGAGCTGAGGGCAGGTTGAGAGGTGCTGAGCTAAGAGAATTGGGAAGGACACGTTATTCGAGGAAGGCTTAGAAGAGCCCAGCAATTGAACCAATAAGGCAGGTTGAAATTGAGAAGTGTGTGTGTGTGTGTGTGTGTGTGTGTGTGTGTGTATGTTCCTCATCCACAGATCCAATATTCTCTGGGTAGGGACTAGTAGCACAGTCTGCCTGGAGCTTAAGGCAGGGTAGCAAAAGCAACATGCTACATGATACCATGCCTCATTCAAAAACAAACAAACAAACAAACAAACAAATAATGATGAAAACCGCTGGATCATTCCATCATTCTTACTGTTTTTCTTTTTTGCTGATACATAAACATTGTGCATGTTGACGGGGCATGGTGTGAAACTTTGATTCCATTCTGTTCCAGTTAGCTTTCTATCATTGTGATAAACACTATAACCAAAAGAAACTCAGGGGGAAAAAAAGGCTTACTTCCACTTACAGCTTATCATGATGGGAAGTCAGGACAGCTGAAGCAGAGGCCATGGAGGGGTGCTGCTTCCTGGCTTGTGCCCCATGGTTTCCTCACTCTTCCTTACAGAACCCAGGACCACCTGCCAAGGAATGGCACCGCCCACAGTGGACCACCCAGGTCAATCATTAATCAAGAAAATACCCCACAGTTTTGCCCTCTAAGGTCTACCTAAACCTGACAAACAGTCTTCACCCATCCTTCCCTCCTGAGCCTCTCCCCAGCCTCTGGTAACCACTGTTCTGAAGTCTATGTCTTATAATTATATATATGTACAGATATAATTTTTCCAGTGATGGGAACTAAAATAACGGTCTTGGGTGTGCTAGACACATGCTGTACTGCGGTGCTGCATTCCTGGATCAGCATCTGAGAATTCTTTTTTATCTCTTTCAGATGTTCCCAACAGCACCTAAGGATGACGATTGGCACTGCAGTGCTGGGGCTGCAACGTTGGAAGCACAAGAGTGAGCAAATCATGAATCGCTATTAAACACTCAAAACAATATTTTATAATGAAAGAGGTGAGCATCACTCACACGGCCCTGGTCATCAACCTTCTATGGAGAAAGCCTTTGAGTCTGGGCCCTGTTTGTGAAGGGCCCAGTAGGAGGTAGGGCTGTGGAATGGACAAGTCAGGAACCCTGGGGAAAGTCTCTGAGGAACACCAGTCATAGGGTGTCTCCCCCCTTTCCTCCCCCACACTTTCTTTTCTCATTCCTAGCTAGAATAGAGCTACTGTTTCTTCTGGTATCTTGGGCAGATACGTGTTTAATTGCAAATTTAAGGGTTCGAGAGCATGTCTCCTACCTCTGTATTATACAACACAGTCTCCATCTTGCCGTGATAGCATCCTTCACAACCAATGTGGTCTTCAAAAATTATTTTTAATTTATTCTGTCTGTGCATTTGGGTGTGTGCATTTGTGTGTGTGTGCGAGTGCACGCATGTGTGTACACAAGATCATGCAATTGGAGGACAACTTTCAGGAGCTGGTGGTTTCTCCTTCCCAAGTGGGATTCAAAAATTGACCTTAGATTCAATTAGATAGGCTTATGTGATGATTATTTCTACCCACTGGCCATCTCCTTGACCTTCAATCTGGTTCTGATTCTGTGATGAAGTCAGTGCCCCAAGGTAGGTGGGGTGTCTTTCCTGAGGGCTGTTCTATGTAGTGTGGGTTCATAGTCCTATTCCCCAAACCCATCCGGAAGCTGGGCCTCCTACCTCGCGAATGATTCTTGGGGTAGTTCCCATTAGGACGGGAGCAACCTTCCAGAAGTGTCTCTCATATCCTGGAAGTTGCACAGGAGAGGGCACAGCAGATCTGCCAGGCTCCTCTCCCATCAGACTTGCTTCTCAGCAGGGTCTCAGTCACCCTTAACCTGCCCCTAACTAGGGGTATCATACCATGAGTCACATGATCTGCTGTCCTGCAGGTGGTCCTACCAGCCTCCCTCAGAGGAACCCAGAAAGGAGGGGGAGGCTAGGGTGCAGTTGGGGATTTCCTTTCTCACCAGGTAACCTTCAGCCTCAGGTTCTAAGAAGCCCCTACAGCAATGCTGCTGTTCCTTTTCTAGAAAGTTCCTTTTCTAGAAAGTTCCTTTTCTGGACCCAGGACTGACATCTGCCTAACTCTTCACACCAGTACCCGGGAACCAGTCCTCAGTTCCAAATGCAAAATGCACCATGGATACAAAGATGTCTACTAGAACTTTGTAAGACTACTAATAGAAACCTAGAAACACTCCAACTGTCCTCATACAAGGAGCAATTAACACAGAGTCGACAAGATGGTTCAGCTGGTAAAGTTGCTCCCAACAACTCAGGACTGATGGCCTGAATTTGATCCCTGGAACCCATGGAAATGTAGTAGAGAACAGAATCCACGAAGTCATTCTCTGACCTCCATGTGTGCTGTCTCACATGGGTGCACATGTGCTCACACAGACTAAAATAATAATTTAAAAATTGAAACAAACACCAGCACCCACATTGAGCAAGAGCTCAGTGGTGTATCTTAGCTAACATGAAAGGTGCTTGCCTTACATCAAAAACTACATCCTACGCCTAGGAATGTGTGCGCACACACACACACACACACACACAGACACAAAGGTAGGGGTAGGGGAAAAAATTAAAAATTAAAGCACTTTTTATTTCCTCCTCTTTTTACTCTAAATCACCTGATTGGGATATCCCAGAAGAGACTTCACTGGGTTTCTCTTTGCCAAGGCTTTTGTCCCTCCTCCTTTTCCCACAGTTCTTTCCTTAGTCCCATTGGATGTATTCTCTCTCTCTCTCTCTCTCTCTCTCTCTCTCTCTCTCTCTCTCTCTCTCTCTCTCTCTCTCCTGTGTGTGTGTGTGTGTGTGTGTGTGTGTGTGTGTGTGTGTGTACAAGAAGGAGACCTCATGAAGGAGAAAGGCCCACCCTTGTCTGAGAGCTGCCAATGCAGCCCAGGATATCTGGGCTCAGGAATCCTCCCGTCCATGTATCAGAGAGGGGAAACTGAGGCTTGGAGTTTGTATAGCTAGTTAGGAGTCTTCAGGAATAATCTCAGTATCTCTCACCTTCAGGGCTCTTCTATCGAGCCGCACTACAGATGGCGTCAGTTTTGGGAAAGCCCCCAGCTGCAGTCCTGTGTGAACACCCCTCCTCCACATGCACTATCTAGCTCAGAAATACTGTTACCTTCCCAAGGTAGCAAGTCTCCTCTGTCCTAGGGGCTGCAACCCCTCTCTGCACACTGTGTGACTTCCCCCGGGAGGTGCACAGAAGTGTCTGCTCCCTCTAGGTAGGTCACCAAGAAACCAGAAAAATTACTTCACCCAAGTCCATCTTGCTGAACTGGTGAGTTTATTGGGGTTACTTAGAGGAGCATGGGTAACTTCACACAGTGAGTTTATTGGGGTTACTTAGAGGAGCATGGGTAACTTCACACAGCTACATCATCAAAAAGCCCCAGCTTGGCATGGGGACAACTCACTTGAGGTTCCCTCCCCCTGCAACTACCACTTAATGTTACTACAAGACTCATCTGCAGGAGAGTCCACAGGGAGGAAGTAGCTGGCTTCTTAGACCAGGGTCTCCTGACATCACTCCTTCTGCAAAAGAATGGTAACAGCCTTTACCTCCTAAAGGGGGAACGGGGGTCCTCTCGCTGCTTTAATTTGAGAATGGCAACAGCTAAGCCATTTTGAAGGGCAGAGCTTCCTCCACCACCTATCCCCATCACAAATTCCATGAATGTGTGCCTCCGTTTTCTTGAAAACAGAGGAAAGAGGGTCTTAGGAGAGAGGGGGGGTGGTCAGTGGAAACAAAGTTTCAGCTAGAAGAGGCAGCCAAAGCAGCTTAATGGCTATGCAAATAACAGGAGCTAACAGTGCATCTCCTGACTCCTCGCTTAACCTTGCTGAGAGTAGACTTTTTAAATTATTTATTTATTTTATGTATATGAGTACACTGTAGCTGTCTGCAGGCACACAGGCATCAGATCCCATCACAGATGGTTGTGAGCCACCATGTGGTTGCTGGGATTTGAACTCAGGACCTCTGGAAGGGTAGTCAGTGCTCCTAACCACTGATCCCTCTCCAGCCGGAGAGTAGATTTTTAAAGTGTAGCTCTCCTTAGAAAAATGGCACGTGCAGTAACACATATTCATTGGCTTGATTTGATCATTTTGTGATGTGTACATATATCAAGGCAAATGAAATATGTGAGATAGATACATTAAGCCTCTGTCAATTAAAAGAAAAGTGGTGTTTTGTTTTGTTTTAGAAACTAGAGTTCCTTGCTAGGAAATCCTTCAAACTAGAATTGGCACACCGAGTGTTCAGCTCTGTGGTAGCACACGCCCAGCATACCTGAGGCTCCAGTTCTGTCCCTAGTACTGCAAAAAAGTAAAGTAAGGATGAAGGAAAGAGCTTGTAATCAATCCCAGCACTCAGAAAGATGAGCCAGGAGGAGCTTGAGTTTGAGGCCAGGCTGAGACTAGGTAGGTGGCTGGGAGTCCATTTGTGACGTACTCAGGTAACCATGCAACCAGCAGCTGCGGGGATGGGAGGGAGCGCCATCTGTGACTGTAAGCCTTGACAGATGCCCATTAGTCACAGGATATGACCAGGAGCAATTCAGAGGTTGTCTGGCCTTATTCACAGGCTGATGTGGAAACTGGTTTTCTCTACACCCAGAATGTCCAGAATTCAGGATAAAAGGAACCATAAACTTTGGAGCTCCTTTTCCATGTCAGGCAAACCTCACATGAGACTCTGTTTGGTACAAACCAGAAATATGTTCTAATTGGACCTCCCAAGCCTGTTCCTATTGCTCTCCTGTGTAGCAAAGATATGTACGTAAGTTCTGTTTTGTCTCCTCCTGTCCTGTGCAAAAGTATTCAGGGGTGCTGTGGCCTGTTCCCTGAGCATAACGTTGTCCAAACGACCTGTGAGGTGGTGGTGCACGCCTTTAATCCCAGCACTCAGGAGGCAGAGGCAGGCAGATCTCTGAGCTTGAGGCCAGTCTGGTCTACAAAGCAAGTTTCAAGACTTCCAAGGCTACATAAAGAAACCCTGTCTCAAAATAAGCAAACCAAAACAAAACAACAACAAAAAACAAAATAAAAACCACTGTCCAAAATGAACCCAAACTTAAGACTCACAGTGTGGAGTGGGGTGTGCTTACCCTTGGCTGTGCAGAGAAGCCCTGCATGTTCCCCAGTTAATAACAGTGGGATAACAGTAGCTGACAGCAATCAAAGATTTCACAATGGCTAACAGGATCATTGATGTCTCAACACAAAGAAATAATATACGTTTGTCTTCATGACTTTCCTTGTGTTATGATAAGACACCATGACCAAAGCAATTTACACCCAAAGAAAGCATTTAAATGGGGGCTTGTGGTTTCAGAGGGTGAGAATCTACGGCAGGAAGCGTGCAGCAGGCATTGTGTTGGAGCAGTAGTTGACAACCATGAGGTAAGAGGGAAAGAGGGAGAAAGGGAGAGAGGGAGGAGAAAAGGGCAGGGAAGATGAGAGAGAGAGAGAGAGAGAGAGAAGAGAGAGAGAGAGAGAGAGAGAGAGAGAGAGAGAGAGAGAGAGAGAGAGAGAGAGGAGGGAGAGGGAGAGAGCCCCTTCAACAAGGCCACATTTCCTAATCCTTCACAAACAATTTCACCTAGTATTCAAACCCATGAACCACAGAGGCCATTGTCAGTCAAACTACCACTGTGTCGGAGGTGAGCCTGCTACTATATGACCTTCACACCTGGCATACAGGTACTGAAATGCCACGCTGTAGCCCATACATGTGTACAATTATTGTATCACATACATGTGTGACATATACTTACACAAGTACACACATGTATACATATTCAGTTCTCATTGAAAGCACCTCCTTGGAAGGCGTGGTTTCAGGAACCCAGTTAGGAAAGTGAGGACAGGTAATCACAGGGTGGGTTCTGGTCAGAGGGTGTGACAATCCCTCCCCGAAATCAAGATGCATCTGGGCCTAGCGCTTTGGCTCAGCCACTGGGAAGACAGAAGGGTGTACTGCTTGAGCGTAGTTTTAAGGCAATACAGTGAGACCCTAGTTCAAAATATAAAAATAAAAATAAACCAAGCTAAAGAGAAAATGTAATTATACACAGCATGTACTAAGAATAAGACCATGTAGATGTGATAGTCCATGATTTGCTCAAGAATGGCACCTGGGCCTCACATAGTATGTAAACCAAAGAGTGTTTTATTCTGCAGAAGTCCAGCGTACTGGGGTCTCCCATTACCAGAACAGAGAGACAGCCGTGAGCTTGCCGGCCTGCTTTAAAGCACAGGAGGGAATTCTGGGGTAGGTGAGCTCTGTGGTAATCTGTTGGGTCCATCTCTATGGATGGTTTGGGGGCTGGAAACTTACTGGGGAGATCTGAAACTGCTGCTGACCCCATTGTCCTTGCCTTAGACCAGGTGGCAGGGCAGCTTCTAAGTTCAAGCCTGAACTTGCCTGGAATTACCCAGTTCTTGGAAACAGAGATTTAGGCCTACTCTCCTTAACTGCCAATTTGAAGCCTTCTCACAGAGACAGCATTATCCTCACTGATGAATTCACAAGTCATCACTGCTAAGACATGGCATCAGCCTAGATGTCTGTCAGCATATGAATGGATGAAGGAAATGAGGTTCATATGTACAGTGGAATTTATTTGACCATAAAGAAATAAATGAGACCATGACATTGTCAGGGAAATGTATGCACTAGAGGTGACTAAATGAAATAAACTAAACTTAGAAAGATAAATACTGAGTTTTCTCTCATACATTGGCTCTAGACTTAAAGTGTGTCTCTGTGTGACTATATCTGTGTGTGTCTATGTGTCTATGTATGTCTGTGTGTGTCTGTGTGCCTGGGTGTTTCTGTATGTGTCTGTATATGTCTGTGTGTGTCTCTGTGTGTCTCTCTGTGTGTGTCTGTGTGTCTGCATGTGTGTGTATGTGACATGGATGTAGAGAGAGAAACATGAGGCTTAAGAGGGAAAGCTATCTTAAGGGATGGGAAATAGAAAGAAAAAAAAACATTAAAAAGGAATACATTCCAGCTCTCAAGAGGCAGAGGCAGGCAGATCTCTGTGTTCAAGGCCAACCTTGTCTACACAGTGAGGTCTGACTCCTCACATGCACACAATGGGAAGATTACTTTGCCATTTCTAGTTAATCTAAGTGTGTACACTGAAGCACGCATGCACTTGCATGTGCACACACACATTTGCTATTCTTGAGTTAAAGTATTAAAATGACTGACTGGTCTGATCTCTGTAAGAGCTTGCTTGGTTGGTGAGTATCCTTTTCCTCATTCCTCCCAAACTGCTGGGTCCTCTGAGCACACCATCTCTCCAGGTGCTGGAACTCCAACCCCACCGATGTGCGGAAATTTCCTTCTTCCTCATTTTCAGAGCAAGCTTGGTGTCACCTCGCATAAATGTCTTATCAGAGAGGAGGATCCCCATACCATCATTTCTTTGGCCCATTGTTAACAAAGGCTGAGACACCATGACACTGGGTGAAAGAGCTTGTCCAGAAACAGAAAACCTGTTCAGAACTGTCCAAGAGTTGACAGCCACAGCCTGTGTCCACAGACAAGATGGATTCTGCCTAGGGTATTAGGCTCAGATAAGCTGATAGTAACCCTTGTCTACTAGAATGGGCTTTTCATTAGGTACAATGTTTCAAAGATACATTAAGGTGTTACCTTTCCTTGTGCTTCACTGGGTAATTTTTCATGTAGTAACAGTCAAAATTATCATGACTATTAGCTGGGCATGGTAGTGCAGGGCTTTAATCCCAGCACTCAGGAGGCAGAGGCAGGCAGATCTCTGTGAGTCTGAGGTCACCTGGTAAATAAAATAAGTTCCAGGACAGCTAGGGCTACACAGGAAAACCCTGTCTCAAAAAACCAAAATGATTTTTAAAAAGCAAAATAATTATTATGACTTTAATATACAGAGGTTGGCAATGCTTTCTAAAGAAGAATTTCTGACCACTGATGCCTCTTGCCCCTGACCACATCCATGTTCTGCCTCCTCCACATGGCATCCCCCATCTTCTCCCCAAAGCAGCTCCCATGTTTTCTATAATTCCTTTCTTTTTTCACAGTTACAATTTGTTTATGTATATTTTTTTTCAGTAGACCTCCAGCATGTGAATTATAGTTGGTTAAAGTCCTTGTTAGTCAGAGTAGCTGGCGGTTAATCCTGAGTTATTAACAATTCTATGTTCTATTTTAGTTGCCCTGGACACAGTTGGGATTGTGTCCTCCCAGCTTCTTCACATGGCCCCTGTGCCTCTCTGTCCTACACTCTTCTCAGGCATGGTGTCTCTCCTCTCCTCCACACCCTCACGGCGGGCATGGTAGATCTCTTCCTTCTCCTTCTTCCTCCTGGTCCCAAGCCCAGGAATCCTAAACCCTGCCTCTGCTTGTCCTCTGCAGCTACTGGCTGTTGGCATTTTTATTTACTAATCAGAACTAACTAGGGGCAGGTTACACACAGACCCTCTCATGTAAGCAGTTTTATAATTAGCACTCATACTACAAACAGCTACAATCTCTCCAACCCACTGAACCATCATCTCCTTAGCGTTAGATCTTCTTCTTCTTCTTCTTCTTCTTCTTCTTCTTCTTCTTCTTCTTCTTCTTCTTCTTCTTCTGCTGCTGCTGCTGCTGCTGCTGCTGCTGCTGCTTCCTCTTCCTCCTCCTGTTCCTCCTCTTCTTCCTCCTTCTTCTCCTCCTTCTCCTCTTTTTCTTTCATTCTTACCTTATGGAGATTGAGGTAAGTGATATCAATGTCCCGGAAGGAACATGTATCTTGTCTTAGTGTGGGAGTTGGAGTTAAGCTGATCTAGTGTGGGTTTTAGCCCCATGGTTACCTCTGCCTCCTGAATGCTGTGTTTAAAGGTATGGGCCACTCACCCAGATTTACCGATACATTTTTTTTTTAATATTTATTCAATATTGAAGCCAAGAGGCAGACAGATCTCTGAGAGTTACATGACGATACCCTGTCTCAAAAATGAGCTCCAACTTACCTACATCTGTTCATTTGAAGCAATCAATTTGACGGTTATTAGTACAGTCACAAATCGGTACCCCGACACCAAAATCTATCTTTGGACATTTTCACCTCTTAGTACAAAACCCACTCCCTTAGAAATCTCTCCCTCCCTCCCCAGACCTGACAAGCATTTCTTCACTCCTGCCAGTTCACTGCAGTGGAGTCTCATAATATCTACACAGCATGCTCTTCCCAGGGTTTTCCACCTCAATGCACACACCATTCCTCCATTCTTGTTCCTAGGTAGTATTCCACTGTATGCGATCATTTACCGTATCATGTTGCAGTAAATATTAAAAAGTGGAAACCTTTTATCCCCTGCTAGTGTTTGCACCTGGGGGGCCAGATGGCAACTTTCTAACTTGGCGCTCCATGCTGCCTCTAAGAACTCAGGTGTGGTTCACCCTGCTTCTGTCCAGGGTGGCTATGACCTCTCCAGCATGTTGTTTTCACTCACTTTCCTCCACCACCCTGTACAAACATGACTCCACATCCATTAACTTATCAAACAGGTTTATATGTTAAATTCTCAATCCACATACCCTCTACACTATAAGCTTACAACCAATGGACAAAGATATAAACTGCCCATAATAATGAGATAAATAGACCCATAGAAACCCTTAGAAATAATCATAACAACCTCATCAAGCTAGAGATGCACCAAGAGAAACATACACGTCTGCTTCCATCTTCTTCCTCCCTCAATCTCTCCCTCCTCTCCCTCTCTTCCAATTTTCCAGCCTCTTTTCCTGCCTACTTCTCCACTGTCCAATCATGTGTCACCTTAACATCAACCCATAGTATCATGTGTGGTTACTACTTCAGCCTCAGCTTTCACGTCTTTGCGTGACTGTACCCGTGGTGCCCCATTAGGCTCCAGACACATCCCCGTCTATTCGGGTTGTCCCACCTCTAGTTAAGTTGGCTAAGCCTGGGCTTGAACCCGAGACTTTACTTTCTTGGACTTCCAGTTCTTTCTTCTAGAGCAGCAATGTTCCTCCTGGCCCCTTTGGGCCTGCTACCACCCCAATAGTGTGGTCCTTCCTCGGTACCTGTATGTACCAGGAAGGGATGCTCTGGTTCACATCCTACCCACTTTATCTAGAAGGAAGTTCCTAAAGTAGGCACTGTTACGAGTGTCTCTATGGTCTGGGCCTTCCAGGAACCCTAAATAAATACATAAATAAATAAATAAATAAATAAATAAATGAGGGTTGCATGCTTGCTACAGTTTAAGCAAATTATAATCTCAGTCTCCATTGCTGTCTGGAAGGAAAGATGTCTGAGATGCTTAGCCCCAGGAATTGAAATCCCGAGGAAGAGTTTTAACCTACTGACCTAAGCCAGAGGAATCAGGACCTAGGTCATGGTCCAGGAGCCAGGGTGGAGACAGGAGGCACTAGGCTGGTGTGGTATTCTGTTTTTGCCACCATCTAGCTATAGAAATGGTAATCCACAGCACACCTACTGAGCAGTGTTTTGTCTAATTTGCAGTGTATAGGCAAGAGGCATGAGGCATCTGGAGCAAGTCACTAGCCTATGATAAAAATATGGCTAATTCCCTGCAGCAGCAGAGAATCCATTCTGTGTATAGTCGTTTCCCAGAGCATCTTGCAGTGTCCGGGCTCCTCATCTACAATCCTCTTCTATTCCCTCAGCTTGTGAGCATAGTGCTCTGGTTTTGTTTTGTTATTGTTTTAGTTCCTATACATGAAGGAATTGGAACCAGGAAATGCTTTTACAATGAGCTGAACACAGTCCCCACTAGCCAGTCTATAGGCTACCTCTGTAAACTTTATTCCCATTTGTAACCAGCTCATCTCTGGCCGATGGCCTTGAAATGGGTCATATCTGTGTCCACACACTCACAGACATTGGTTCAAATGCCTTGTGGTAGGATTTGAGAACTTCCAGAGAATTAAGTTTTGACAGTGATTTCCAGAAGTGCTTAACACAACCTGAATACAGAGCAGGTAGGGGCAAACAGGCTCTTTCCCCGACCCCCGGGGAAGCAGACCAGAGTCCGAGTCAGAACCACTGCTACTCTTGACCCAGATAAGAGACCCTGGGCTGCCTACCCAGTGTGTTCATTGCTCTAGACTGTGCTGCAGCCCCAGACCCCAGGATTCCTGAACCTTCTGTTCTCAAGGCCTCTTGACTCCCAGTGGTCTGAGGTTGGTATCTGTGGGTGATAGAATGAACTTGGGTTAGATGGAGGATGGTCAGTATAACGGAAGAGACCCTTCCCAGTGTGGGGGAATTGAGGGTGGGGACAAAGGCAGCTGAGTGGAGAGCTGGGACCAGAGGTAAGATACAACAGTATCCCACTGTCTCCCTGATAAGATCCAAGGAGGCTTAGAGTTCTAGATTTGCAACTGGCTTTCCAGACACCAAACCAGGTTTGTGTGATGTGTGCCTGCACACTGGAGGGCACGCACACACGAGTGTGTGTATGCAGGGGAGTAAGCCACAGGCTTTTTAAATGCAAAGCACAAGCTCCCATTAAGCTATGCTCCTACAGTCTCCTGGGCAGGCCTCAGATCTAGGGTAGAGACCTCTCATCCAGTCATTAGCAAGATGATGGGGTCTAAGCTGGCCCCATTTTTCTCACCTGCTGGAACATCTATATTATTTTCTTACCCTCTCCCACTACAGTGTAAGGCACAGGACAGGGCGGGGGAGGGGAGGCCTCCAGAAACTTCATTAAGTCATGTTATTCCTTATTGAATCCTGGTCTTTGTGGTAGAGTTCCTGGAGCTACCCTGGCACCCACTTTCTAGCCCAACAGGAAATCACAGGCTCAGATCACAGTCCCAGGACCACCTTGTAAGTGGATAGTGTTCTTTATTTATTTATTTGTGTATTTTAAAGATTTATTTATTTAAATGAATACACTGTAGCTATCTTCAAGAGGGCACTGGGTTTCATTACAGATGGCTGTGACCCACCATGTGGTTACTGGGAATTGAACTCAGGACCTCTGGAAGGGCAGTCAGTTCTCTTAACCACTGAGCCATCTCTCCTTTAAACTGCTCAAGGCTGAAGATGAAGAGCAGAGACCCCAGAACTGCACAGTTTCTCTATGTCCTCCTCCTACCCTAGACTCGGCTCTGAGCAGGAGGAAAGGGTAGCATTTACCGGGAGTCAGTAATTACATTGAGCAAGAGCAAAAGGAGGCTGCTGAGACAGCTGAATGCCCATATGGGGAGCTGGATGGGTTCAGGCTCGAGGCTCCAGAGCACCTGGGTAAGGCAGCAGCCTCTTCTCAGCTTCCTTCAGGAATATTACCAGAGAGCTCTGCTCTGGGAGGTCCCAGAGACCATAAGAAGGCAGGAGAACAGTGCTAGAGTGATGGAGGGGGGAGGGGGAGAGCCCAACAATACCCAAATTTGGAAACATTTGAAAAGCTCTAGAAGAAAAATGTTTTTGGATGTCTTTTGTCCCCTTTCAAGGACAAGTAAATATATCATCTCAGGGTTACTGTTGCTGTGATGAAACACCTCCACCGAAAGCAACTTGGAGAGGAAAGGGTTTGTTTGGCTTGGGGATCCTGAATCACAACCCACTGAGAGAAGTCAAGGCAGAAACTCAAACTGAGCAGTAACCTGGAAGCGGAAGCTAAGGCAGAGGCCAGGGACGGGTACTGCTTACATGCTCGATTCTTCTGGCTTGCTAAGTGTGTTTTCTCCCGGAACCTAGGTCTACCAGCCCAGACGACACTCCCAGCATCCCCACACACAATGGGCTCTCCCATCAATTGCTAATTAAGAAAATGTCTTACAGCTGGATCTTATGGGAGTATTATCTTCTCAATTTGGGTTTCCCTCCTTTCAGGTGATTCTAGCCAAGATACACAGGTTCACTGGAATTTGTGCTCTCTCTCTCTCTCTCTCTTTCTCTCTCTCTCCCTCTCTCTCTCCCTCTCTCTCTCCCTCCCTCTCTCCCTCTCCTCTCTCTCCTCTCTCTCTCCTCTCTCTCTCTCTCCCTCTCCTCTCTCTCCTCTCTCTCTCCTCTCTCTCTCCTCTCTCTCTCTCCTCTCTCTCCTCTCTCCTCTCTTTCTCTCTCTCCTCTCTCTCTCCTCTCTCTCCTCTCTCTCTCCTCTCTCTCTCTCCTCTCTCTCTCCTCTCTCCTCTCTCTCTCTCTCTCATTTTTGTATTTCTAGCCTAGATTGATCTTGAACCTCTGAGCACTAGGAATGCAAGTGCATACCACCACAACCAGTTATATGAAGTACTGGGGATTTGACGAAGGACTTCCTGCGCGCATACGGGCAAACGAAGGACTTCCCCAGCTCCACACCAGGGTGTTCTTAGTTTTCACATATCTAAAAAGAAACCACTGCTTCCAATTACAGATCTTACTGCTTCCTCATTTTTGTGTGGCATTTCTGCCTGGCTTGGGGTCAGGAGGACACAGAGTGTCCTGACGGGAAGCATTCTGAGAACACCTGGGAATCTTTGCCGGATGCGCAGACTATGGGTGGCAAAGAATCCTGGCACCTGAGAGTCACTCAGGTGTCTCCAGAATAAGCCTTCATAAGCCGCGAGTGTCACCACCAGATCAGAAAAAGCAAGTCGTTTCAGCCAGGGCCTGTTCCTCTCTGGGTCCCTACGGATACATCGATTTTCACCTGCTCGTGCCCCCCACCCCCACCCCCGGCATTGTGTGAGATCTTTGCCAGAAGAGTCTCCCATGGGATTCCAGAGCATTCTAGATTCCCTGGTGTCAGGACATGCCTACCATCCCCGCTGGTGACCAGTCTTTATGGGTTAAGAAGGGAATGCCCAGCAGTGGCAAAGTTGCTGAGGTCAAGAACAGACTGGGAGCCATCATACAAGAAACTTGGGGCCTTGGGCATCATAGTTGTTGGGCATTCCCGCATCTCCCAGTGGCCCCTTGCCTCTGCTGAGACAACAAAGGCAGGCCGTTTGTGGTCCCTTTCCTCCTGGTCCCCTCTCTCCAGCAGCACTGCGCCTGTGTATTGTCCCTCCCACATGACAGTGCTCAGTTTTGTTTTTTGCTTCCCCCCCCCCAGAAGTTGAGGGGTTAAGGGTAGGAGCGAGTCCTGCCCTACAGAGCACGTTCCGTGGATAGGGTGTTGTTAATCAAATGTAGCGATAGAGTCACTTCATGGTTGGGGCTGTAGAGGCAGGCAGAAAGATGCAAGCTAAAAACGCGTGCCTAGGGTAGTGAGGCAACCAAAAGAATCCACGTCGGGTCTCAAAGGTCGCCTTCCACCCGCAGGGTTATGGGGTGGCTCTCCCAGCTCTTTTGGGAGCGTAGTAACTCGCCCGGTTACAGGTGATCAAAACCCTGGGTACTAATAGCACCGCGATGCAGTGAGAGTCTAGGGCTTCCCTTATCTCCTCGGGAGTCCCCGCCAGTCCACCCGGTTCCTCCTAACCGGACGCCCAGGGTTCCAGCTGTCAGGACCACGAACGGGGCTTGGGATCCGCCCGCTAGCCTTTGGGAGGGGGCGGGGACTGCAAGCGGGACAGCCGGCTGCCATTGGAGGGAAAGGCGAGGGCGGAGGGCCGAGAGGGGTCAAGTCCCGGGAGCGCGCGGCCGGCCGCAGTCACGCCGCAGTCGGGAGAGCCAGCGCCCGAGCGCAGACTCGCCCGCCATGAGGGAGATTGTGCACATCCAGGCGGGCCAGTGCGGGAACCAGATCGGTACCAAGGTGGGTCCAGGCGCGGTCCACTCCCGCGGGTGGGTAGTTAGCGTCCGGGGCCTCGGAGGACCCCGCCTTGCTCTTCCGAGCCAGGCTGACCCTGCGCACTCCTGGAGAGCAAGCCCCGGAGAACCCGCCCCGTGTCCCCTCGGGCCGAGATCCGGCCAGGAAAGTGGGCCCAGCTGGCCCTCGGGATCCGGCTCGAAGTGGGCCACCAGTCCCAGTTGTGTGTTCCAGAGGGTGCGCCCCAGGGCTCGACTCGGAGAGTGGGCCACGGGTCCCGAAGGGCGCGCCCTCGAGAATTGGCCCTGGGGACTAAACCCCAGGTTCCTGCGGCGACCTGGTGGGGAGAGTGGGTCACGGATCCGGGGGAGCTGACCCAGGGTTCCCACCCAGGGTTTGCGCCCGGGTCTGCGGGCTCGGGGATCCGGTTCTTCAGAGTCGGCCACAGGTCCCGGTGCGGGTGGCGGGGACTTCCCAGGCTCCGGGTCTGACTCCCTGTCCCTTCGCCGTCCCCTCGTAAGTTTTGGGAAGTGATCAGCGATGAGCACGGCATCGACCCGGCCGGAGGCTACGTGGGCGACTCGGCGCTGCAGCTGGAGAGGATCAGCGTCTACTACAATGAGTCATCCTGTGAGTCGCGCGGCTTCGGGCTGTCCCCCTCCCCCCCACTACACCCCCTCGGCCCCCAGCCTCCGGCGCCCGCTCCGGGCTTTCCCGGCTGCCTTTCGGGCATGCCCTGGCAGGACCCGACCGTACCCTGCCGGGTCCCCGGGCTGGACGGGGAGGGGGAGGCTCGCGGTTTTTGGCGCCGGCAGAGTTTGCTTGGGGAAAAGTTAGGGCGGGATGGAGCTGGATGCCCGGCCACTCCCTCACTCCCCCTGGAGCGGGAAACCCGCCCTAGGTCTGTTCAAACTGTGGGATCCGGCCTATCCCGAAGGCTTGAACCAAACCATCCGTTGAGGTTGTGAAATAACCTCATCGCTCCCAGGCCGTCTTTTTAAGCTTTCAAAGAATAGAGCGGGAGTAGCCGAATGCAATGGAATTTTAAAGGCATCTTTTATTAAGGAAGCTTAGCAAAAAGTTTGAGAGACACTTGCTTAAGTGATTTTTTTTTCTAGTCCTTTATCTAAGATTACATTCATTGGACGCCAAGACTGTAGACAGCTCTGAGCAATTAATGGGGAGGTTAGTAAAATTCTAGACTCTGGGTAATCCCAGTTTGGGAATAATAACACCTCTGCCCTCTGAAGGATACTTTACAGGCAAGTCTTATTATAAAAGTGTGACACACACCTCACAAACCAACGAAATCCCAGGGCACAGACACCCAGAAATGGCATGTTCAGGCTCCCGCGGCGTGACACATCCGAAGACACTCTCTGGAGTCACCAGACTTTTAGAGTTACTTCCCACTTGCTCACCCAGAACCGGGAAGGGCGGTAGATACGGATCATGGGATGCCGTTCACATAAGTCGACCTGAAACACATGGCAGCTCTTAAAGAGAAACCCCTAAGAGTTCACTGCACTTCTCTTAGTCGCTGGGTGACATTTGTTGACCCTTTGCCCACCTCGGTCCTGTGCAGAACCAAGCAGGATGTGGGGAAAATCCAGATCCTGTAAAGCCTGTCCTCACGTGATGGGAAGCACAGCTTGCCCTGGTGTCCTGCGGTGCTACACAATCATATTGTACTCCAAGGGACACAGAACCCCTGGGCTGGCACCTGGGAGCCGCACATAGAGCTTGGGTACCTGTAGGTATGTGGATATCCACAGGGCAGGTGCCACAGATCTTGTTTATTTCTGGACATGAAGTAGGCAGGAGTGTTGATTTTTCCCATTAGTCCCGCCTTAGTCGTTCCTCATCTGTGATAGAGAAACTCACAGTACCCTCTCTGACAAGACTGGTTATCCCTGCCAGTCAGCTCTGACCTGGTGGGACTTGCTGAGTCGATTATTTTCCCCAGAAACCTGGAAGTAACTCTGGGCTTTCCCCCCACTCCAGCTAAGAAGTATGTACCCAGGGCTGCCCTGGTGGACTTGGAGCCCGGGACCATGGACAGTGTGAGGTCTGGGCCTTTTGGGCAACTCTTCCGGCCTGACAACTTCATCTTCGGTAGGTTCCACCCACTTGCTTGCTTGAGTTTCTTGTTTCATTTTCATGTATTTTGTCGTGGTGCCAGGGGTTGAACTGGGATGGTCCACTTGTGGCACTTTGTAGATGTTCAAAAGACTTCAGATTTGGAGCATTTTGAATTTTCAGGTTAGGGATGCCAAGCCATGCTTGTGAAAGGTGGAGTGTATTCCCGGGGAGCGGGAGTGTTCTAAGAGTGATTCCTGGCCTATGAGCATTACAGAGAGTGAAATCTCTATATCCCAGCCCCTTCTTCAGAGGCCCCAGCAGATAGCAATCCTGAGAGGAAATAACACAGACACCTGTGTTTCCTATGGGGCCAAGTAGCTTTACTATTTCTTCCCGCTCCCTTTTAAGAATTACATGGGGTGGTGTAATTAAAGGTGTTGCACACCTTTAATCCTAGCACATGGGAGGCAGAGGCAGGTGGATCTCTATGAATTTGAGGCCAGCCTGGTCTACAGAGTGAGCTCCAGGCAGCCAAGGCTAGACAGAAAAACCCTGTCCTAAAAAACCAAATAATAAATTATTTATTATTATTATTATTATTATTATTATTATCATTATTATTTGAAGCAGGGTCTTACTATGTAGCCCTGGCTTGCCTGGAACTTTCTGTGTAGATCAAGATGGCTTCAAATTCAGAGTTCTGCCTGCCTGCCTCTGCCTTCCAAGTGCTACAATTAAAGGTTGTAACAGTGTGCTCAATGCATGAATGTTTAAAAATTTTAACAAGTCCTGACATAAATTTTTTAATTGTAATTTAACAAGTTGGAAAATATTTTTAATTAAGAATTGTGACTTAAGATAAGCTGGGTGTGGAGGCTCATAACTATTAATTTTAGCACCCAGAATGCTGAAGCAGGGTAGTCACTGGATTTAAGGACAGATTGGTCTATATAGTGTGATTTGAAGGTACCCTGGGCTACAGAACGAAACCTTGTTTATAAAAACACAAATCCTCGCTTGTCTGAAATGCTTATTTATGTAAATTTCTCTTTGTTATGGCTCTACCTACTGGCCAGTGAGCTCATGCACAGATTTTATGGGTTCTGGGGATTTGAACTCACGTCCTCATTCAGAACTGTCTACATTACAGCTGACTCATGGATGGTTCATTTTAGCAGGGTCTCAGCCTTCAGCTAGCTTTGGAACATTAAAGAGCATTGTCAAGCAGGGCCCTTCTTCAGCACCAAAAGACTGAATCAGTAAGCTGGTGTCTCGGTTCTGAAACAGTTTGAAATGGCACGTGCCTTTTGTCCCAGCACTTGTGAGGCAGAGGCAGGTGAAACTCTTGAGTTCAAGGGCTACATAGAGACCCTGTTTCAGAGAGAGAGAGAGATTGCATTAGTAATATATCATTTTGAAAAGTGAGAGTTCCCAATGGCATTTGCTGCTTACATGGCACCCCTGCCAAGGAGAATGTGGAAGGAAGCTAAGCGCCAGACAGCCTGTTTCCTTAAAGCCCCTTTGTGGGTTTGTAGTTTTTCCTCAAACGCAGGACTAACCGAGGAGCCCGGGAGCACGGAGAGCTGGCAGACTTAATTCTTCACCCAGTGTGAGTTGGAGGAAAGGCAGAGGGAGGGGTTGTAAGGAAAGCCTAGGCGTCTGCAGTGTGCCTGCCAAGCTTCAGGTTTGCAGCCTGTGTTTAACAAGCTGGAGTCACTGATTAATGGCCAAGTGCACTGTGTAGATGTTCAACTTATGACCCTCAGATATTTAAGCAGGGATAATCTGTTGCTAGGAGACAAAGGCAAAATATTTTTTAAAAAGTCACCAGCTTCCTTCTTTTGTCAAGAGCAGAGAATACTTTGGGGCTAATCCGTGCTTTGGGTAGCGGGGGATCTGAGTCGCTGCCATAAACTGGAGGAGTTCAGTGTCACTGGGATGCTTAAAGCTTGAGCAAGCTTGATTTACGGTTCTCTTTCCGCACTTTTAATGAATGGTTCCCAGGCTCTGACCGTGCGTGCAGCCTTCTGTGAAGAAGGGATGGTCCTACACCGAGTTCCCAGCACAAGGTCAACCCTAAGTTCCGAGTTGACGTCTGGTTTGTTCCTCTCATTGCCTGGCCTGGGGTCCAGCTTGGCTGCTGCCTGCTGAGTTATGTGGATAGGGGATAGACATTAGTCTGTGGGTGCTTAAGGACAGTGACAATCTGTGCTGGCTAGTGTTTTGTCAGCCTGACAAGAGCTAGAGGCTTTTGGGATGAGGGACTTGCAGTTGAGAAAATACCCCCACAGATTGGCCTGTGGGCAAGCCAGTCTGAGGGCATTTCCTTCCTCCCTCCCTCCCTCCCTTCCTCCCTCCCATCCTTTCTTCCTTCCATCTTTCTGTCCTTCCCTTATTTCTTTGCTTTTCTCCTCCACCTCCTCTTCCTTGTTCTCTTCCTCTTCTTTTCTGGTGGTGGCTGTTGTTCTTTGAGGCAGGGCATCACTGTGTAGCTCTGGCTGTCCTGGAACTCACTCTGTAGGCCAAGCTGGACTTGTACTCACAGAAACCTGCCTACCGTTGTCTTCCCAGTGCTGAGATCAGAGGCATGCACCAACACCCAGCCAGTGGGGCATTTTCCTAATTAGTGATGGATGTGGGAGGGTCCAGCCCATCGTGGGCAGTGCCATTCCCGGTTAGATGGTCCTAGGTTCTAAAAGAAAGCAGGTTAAGTTAGTAAGCAACACCCCTTCATGGTCTCTGCATTAGTTTCTGCCTTTTCAGCTTTTGCTTCTTCCCATGATAGATTATAAACCGTAAGGTGAAATAAGCCCTCCTCTCCAAGTTGCTTTTGGTCATGGTGTTTTAACCACAGCTGTAGAAACCCAAGGCATCATCTTAGAGTCGGCTCAGAGAAGACAGCCAGGTTTCACTGGCTGGCACAGCTGGACAGGATGGAAGAGAGGCTCATCTTAGACAAGGTTAGACCAGGGAAAAGCTGAACAAGAAAATGGCCCCCTCGGAGGCTAGAGGGGTCAGTGTCTATCAGGTCCGCCCAGACCACCACCCAGCTGTTCTGTCGATGGTCTTGGTGCCTCACTGTACACAGAGGGTCATGAACGGCAGGAGCAAGAATCTGAGCACCCTCCTGAGGCTGGCAAGAGGGAGGCCACCATGGTCATGCCGGGGTCAAAATCCTCCTTTTAATATTGAAATGCAATTAATTTTTTCATCACCGAGTGAAATCAAAGTGTCTTCACATGTCTTGTCCAAACATGGCTTAAGTGTGTATAGTGTAACAGTAGGGACTGCCTCAGCCCCACGGTGGCCATGAGGTTGTATGTTTTCCGCATACACTCACTCCTACATGTTTGCACACACAAGTGATTTGGTGTTCTGGAGATTTTATTTTTTTACATGTGTATGAGTGATCGTAAGTATGTATATGCATTACACGCATGCAGTACCTGAACAGACCAGAAGAGGGTGCTAGAAAACCTAGAACTGGAGTTAAACATAGTTGTGAGCGGGCCATGTGAGTACCAGGAAACAATCCCAGGTCCACTGCAAGAACAATTAAATACTCTAAATCACTGAACCATTTCTCTAGCCTACAAATATACCCTAAAGGAAGATTACGTTGGATTTTGAGTTTTGGCATGCAATGGTGCAGATGGGGTGGGTCTTGTTTTTGTTTGTGTTGTTTTTGGTTTTGTTTTGCTTTCAAGACATGGTTTCTCTGTGTGTCCTTGGCTGTCCTAGAACTCACTACTAGACCAGGCTGGCCTCAAACTCAAGGATCTACCTCCATGAGTGCTGGGATTAAAGGCAGATAAAATTGACATAAAACATAAGTCATCCTGTGTACACATAGACAGGATTGTTCTGGTATAATGATCATCAAACCGTCCAATCCAGGTAATGTCTGCCGTCATGTACATGAAGTGCACGGATATTTCTAAATGTTGTCATTTGCAGTTTTAAAAACTTTTGTAGCAGTGTCGTGTGATACACATTTTTAATAAGGAGGTGCACAGCACCTAGAAAACTAAATATATTTCCCCAGTTCTCCCTCGAATCCTTTTTAAGTATATCCCTACATGAACTTACATACATATGCTGTGCTACACATAGGTTTGTGTTTCTAGGTCGGGGCAATGCTTTCTTTAGTATTAAATGTAAGTTTTGTGATTCAAGGAACAGAAAAGGGAGTGTTTAAAATTTAACCGCCAGTGTTTTCAGTTTCTTCTGTAAAGGAAGGCTAAGAAGGCCTGTAGGGTAGGAGCCGCTCTGTAACACACTGGCCAACTACACGGTCTTGGCTCTCCACTTGAACTCTGTCGATAAAACTGAGAATTCTTGGAGGCACGTTAGGCCCCTTTCTACAGCTGGACTGGATACAGTTAGAGGGTAGGAATCACATCTGTGCTGGTCTTCAGCTACAGGTGTGAAAGCAGTAGTTCCCTGGAAAATGTGCAGAAGTATCTTGGGTGATAAATGAGTTGCCTGTTCACATTAAATATCACTGCTGGTTTGGAGCTGAGCACGGTGGTATGCACCTCTTATATCCCTGGTTGCAAGGACAGGTCTCTGATAGACAGACCCTGTCTAGACACAAACTGCTGTCTTGAGAAGAGAATACATGTTTGTTCATAGCACGTGCTGAACATTCTTTACCTAAAAATCCTTGGAGTGAACATGAGTTGTTCTTCATACACTTTACGCGTAGACCCTGAAGCAGTTCATACACCATTTTCAGAGCTTCTGCACTTTGGACTGGTCACGTGAGGTCAGGCATGAAGTTTCCCATCCATGGCATCACATCAAGGCTCAGAAAGTTTTGGGTTTTGAAGTAATTTGGATTTTTTGGATTAGGGCAAAGTTCAGAAAGCTCAAAACTATGATGTATACATTGTATTCTCTATCCTCTTTGAACTTTACCATGTGCCAAAATTATTTAAAAATAAGATCTGAGCTCAGTCTGGTGGGGCTACATGAGTTTGAGGCCAGCCACAAGTACAGCCAGGTAGACTGACTCAAAACAAAAAGAAATGACATGACTAGGTCAGGACAAATATATCTTAAAACTTTGTTGTTTAATATAATGTCCTATGGTTGATTCCAGATTCAGGGCCTCGGCGTATTAAGTGCACTGTTTTAGTGAGCAGGCCCCTGGCCCCTGGATATACAATTGGCCCCTGAAGGGGTACCTGCTCATCTGCCTTTTAGGCACCATGATGTGTACTTGTTACAGCCTGATTCCTGTTCCTTTTGCTCCAGTCTCTTTCACTGAAAAAAATTGATTGGAGGAAGCCTGTCACTGACATCCCCTTTGGAATCTTGCTGCCTTGCAGGACAGACGGGTGCCGGGAACAACTGGGCCAAGGGCCACTACACTGAGGGCGCGGAGTTGGTGGACTCGGTGCTGGATGTGGTGCGCAAGGAGTGTGAGCACTGTGACTGCCTGCAGGGCTTCCAGCTCACCCACTCGCTAGGCGGGGGCACGGGCTCAGGCATGGGCACCCTGCTCATCAGCAAGATCCGGGAGGAGTACCCAGACCGCATCATGAACACCTTCAGCGTCATGCCGTCGCCCAAGGTCTCGGACACCGTGGTGGAGCCCTACAATGCCACGCTGTCGGTCCACCAGCTGGTGGAGAACACGGATGAGACCTACTGCATCGACAACGAGGCCCTCTACGACATCTGTTTCCGTACACTCAAGCTGACCACACCCACCTACGGCGACCTCAACCACTTGGTATCTGCCACCATGAGTGGTGTCACCACGTCACTACGTTTCCCTGGTCAACTCAATGCCGACCTGCG
This sequence comes from Micromys minutus, assembly GCF_963924665.1. Lineage (NCBI taxonomy): Eukaryota > Metazoa > Chordata > Mammalia > Rodentia > Muridae > Micromys > Micromys minutus. The sequence continues at coordinate 52,396,076 of NC_137977.1, forward strand.
CAAGCTGGCTGTGAACATGGTGCCCTTCCCGCGCCTGCATTTCTTCATGCCCGGCTTCGCCCCCCTCACAGCCCGGGGCAGTCAGCAGTACCGTGCTCTGACAGTGCCTGAGCTCACACAGCAGATGTTTGATGCCAAGAACATGATGGCTGCCTGTGACCCACGCCATGGCCGCTACCTGACCGTCGCCACTGTCTTCCGGGGCCCCATGTCCATGAAGGAGGTGGATGAGCAGATGCTGGCCATCCAGAACAAGAACAGCAGCTACTTTGTGGAGTGGATCCCCAACAATGTCAAGGTAGCCGTGTGTGACATCCCACCACGGGGCCTGAAAATGGCTTCCACCTTTATTGGCAATAGCACTGCCATCCAGGAGCTATTCAAGCGCATCTCGGAGCAGTTCTCAGCCATGTTCCGCCGCAAGGCCTTTCTGCACTGGTTCACCGGCGAGGGCATGGACGAGATGGAGTTCACCGAGGCGGAGAGTAACATGAACGACCTGGTGTCGGAGTACCAGCAGTACCAGGATGCCACGGTCAATGATGGGGAAGAGGCTTTTGAAGATGAGGATGAAGAAGAGATCAATGAGTAGGGGCCATAAGATGCTACAGTACACATCTGCTCTAAGCCCTGATGGTGTGGCAGTGGTGCCCTGGTCTAAGCATGTCACAGGCCCCTCTCAATATACCACACTGTTCCCCAGGTTACCTGGAACAGAGAACTTTGCTTTATCAGAGAACTGACAGTCCCACCAGACCAGGGAGGGTTTATTATATAGAACACTGAAAGCAAAGTAGGGGTCATACAGGCTAAAGAAAGTGACCCTTTTATTAAGTACCTCCTGCCCCCATCAGAGTTAGCAGGGGAGTTAGCATAAGGATTTGTTTTTCATCCTTGGTGATAAATAAACTAAAGCTGCAGTGTTGCCTTAACTGAATACATAATATGGAACTTTATGACAATCCATTCATAATAAAATGCTAAACTTATTCATTGGTCTCTTGAACTTCATCAAAGTATGGTCTCATTTTTCATAAACCTATTTTGTGAGATACCAGAATATCACATCTATCCTGAAAATAGCTGTTTGGAGTAGGGTGTGCTGTGGGTCAGATTTCAACTGCTACCATATAGCTAAACCTTGCTGTATGCATTCCTGTGCAGGAGGGACATCCCCCACATGTGCAAATGGTCATTTTCCCAGTATGAGAGACACCACTCTCCTGTCCCTAAGTGTGCCAGAACCTGGTATCTGCTGGCACCTTTTTGTGAAGCAACCACACAAGGGCAGGAGAATGAACACTTACTTGTAAAGGCCCAAAGTCTCGGGCTTATCTGCTTGAAGACTTCAGTTCCTTCAGGTAAGCTAAGAACTGGCCACTCTACAAGCCACTGAAGGACATTTCTTCCATTGTTCTAGAAGCAATCTGGTCTCTGGCCGGTTATTTCTCTTCCACAGGAGAGGCTCAAGCTGCATTACTACATCTCTGTCAAGGACTACAAATCTGGTAACAGTTCACCTACCACTAAATACCAACATGACTAAGTAGGCCTTAAAGCCTCAACAACTCCCCATTGGACAATCTCCCAAAAGAATCCAGTGGGGAGAAGATGAGGTATAGTGTGGTCCTTCTGCAAATGACCAGGCCGAGCAGATATGAGAGCGGAGGTTCCTAGATGTATCTCTGATCCACTGCAAAGTGGCTTGGGCTGGAACATACACCATCACTAGCTCCTACCTCTACTGGGAGACTACCCCAGAGATGCCACTTGTATGCCTAAAGGACACTGTCCCCACATCAACAATGCACTAGGCAAGCTGGAATGTTTTTATGGGATGCAGCTAAATAAAATGGCCAGGCATGTTGGCTCACACCTATAATCCCCAGTACCCAGAAAAACAAAGCTGGGAGTTGGAGGCATGACTCAGCAATGAAGACACACATGGACCTTACAAATCCCAGCATCCTCTGGGGGATCTGATAGACTTTCTGACTTCCATGGGCACCTTCACACACATGCACACGCCACTTAAAAATCCTAAAAGCTGGAGAGACATTAAAAACACGGGCTGTTCATTGGACCCAGGGTCCATTAGCAGCATCCACATCCAGAGCAGCTCTCAACTGTTTATAATTGTGGTCTCAGGAGATCTTACTCTGTTATCCTCGGGACAGGCATGCATGTAGTACACAGACAAATTCAGGCACAATACACATATTTAAAAGATAAAAATTAATCTCTAAAAAAGAAAACCAAAGCAGAGAGACTGCTGTAAGTTCAGTGCACAGTGACTTTTAGGCCAGACTAGGCCTCAGAGTAAATCTGACTTAACAAAAAAAAAAGCAAAAATAGATAGTAGTACCTTGAAGCTCAAACTATTGTGTTTGAAGATGAGAGTCAATCTTCACTGTGCAACCTTTATAACCCTCTCTAGTGACTGACAAGAGCAACAGTTACCACGCCCATCTCCAGCACCATCAGGGACTTTGATCCATCTCACTGAACTGAGGTGGTTCAGGGCAGCCTAGCCTAGATGGTACAATGAACATCATGTCATGAACAGCTCAGGAAGAGCCTAGCTGGTGCATTTAGCACAGCTTCTCCCAACGACTGGCTCTTGGATCCAACATCTGGTCCAGGACATGAATCTGGAAGGCTGTGGGAACTGATGAGACCAGCAAAGTGAGATTTTGAGGAATCCATTTCCAAGACAACGCTTAAATTCTTGACATTGTTTTCTAAACATAACAGCATGGTAACCCTTTATATGCTCAGGAAAAAAGTACAATGTCCACCTTTTATTTCTGATGTAAAGAATCCGTATTTACACAATACATTCACGTTTTTAAATATGTTACAATTCTCTATAGAAAACCACTCCATTAAAACAAGTGATCTGAATTCAAATTTGAAAATATTTGGCTGAATCAAAATATTATGACTCCAACTGAATTTCATAGCACGTCTGCAGAGACGTCACAGGAGGAGGAATGAGGAGGGTGATGGGAAAAGAATCTTCTCCCACGGGACAGGTGGTGCTGTCTCCTATTCTAGCCACTGTTCATGAGGCCAAGGCGGAGGGGCAGGCGAGTCCCCTTCCGAGCCCAGGCAGATGCTGATGCTCTGCAGCTGCAGTGGAGGTCATCCTCACAGCCTGGCTGAATCAGCAGCTGGCTCTGCATCAGGGCTGTTGTTCTGAAAGCTGCTGCTGAAACTGCAGACTGAAGCCCTGGGAGGACAAAGTAGAGAGACCTCCAGCCCCAGGCCTAGCTGACAACCTTCTCATTCAGGGGCTCCTCCTTCTTCTTCTCCTCCTCCTTCTCCCGCTCCTTGTTCCAATCCTGAAGGCCTTCAGGAAGAGAAGTGTCCTCATCTAAGCTGCCAGTGCCTTCCACAAATTCTTCATACGTGGATTTTTCTGCGAATGGTCTGGGACCCAGAAGTTCAACCATGTCGTTCTTGTCTAATACTTCTTTTTCTAACAGTAGGAGAGCAACCTGAAGTACAAGCAATTTCCATTAAGTTACTTAGCAAAGTCTACTCAAAGTTAAGATTTCTATTTATAGCTGATCTCTTTCTAATAAAAATCTAAGGTGCTGGGTTGATGGCTCAAATGATTAGAGCACTTGCTGCTCTTGCAGAGGACCTGGGTTCAGTTCCCAGTACAGCACCATCTCGTAACTCTAGTTCAAAGAGGTATAATATCCACTTCTGGTCACTGAGAGCACCAAACATGCACACTGTGCACACACATTCAGGCAAACAGTTATCCACATCGAAAAAACTTTAATATTAAAAAGTAAAGATATAAAACAGAACCTAAGATAACAGAACATGTCTCATAAATAAGGTCATATGATTTTAGAGTAAGATGTGCGTTATAAGTTGCAGATATCCTTCATAGGCAAATAGACAAACACACTCTGATACATGTCTACAGTTAAGACTGTGTAGCTGTAGTAAAGGAATGCTATCACCTTGGGGCGGTTCCTCATCTGGAACCCTTATAGAAGAGCAAACAGTGCACTTCTCTCCCTTTCTAAATGGAGCACAGAAGTGAAAGCTCTAGGATCCTTCTAAGGCTGCCTCTGATTCTCATCCTGTTCACACACATGCATGTACACAACACAGTCACAGTAACTACTGAAACCTTAGTCACCATTACCATGGGACACCTGATCACATAAACCGAGCACTTTCACACCAGCATGTCACACTCACAGCACCTCTCAGACTGGTAATCTTCCAAGTGGTACCTACCCACAGCCATCATGGACACAGCACAGGCTGAGGTGATTTGCAAAGGCCCTGCAGCTGGGTCACTGCCTCTGTCACTCACTGACTTTGGGACCTTAAGCCATCACATGACCTCTCTGTGGTTTGTCTCTGTAAAGTGGGGATAATGACTCTGTGTACCTCAGGAAGTTGCAGGCTTAGCTGGTACTGTGTTAGCTAGTTCCCCTTATCTTGAAGAAGGAATTAGACAACCTGCCAAGTCCTTCCTCCACAGGTGAGGCCCTGAGCAAACCGTCAGCCCTTCTCACAGGAGACCACTCACTAGCTAGTCAACTTTCATTTGCTACTCCTCTGTCGGGTCAGAAAGTACCTCTATAATCAGTGTTTCAGGATTCTCACCCCATTCAACATATTTTCCTCCCAACAAACAATTCTTGCTATACACTGTAAGAAGCACTGTATCTAGGTAGGGTTGCAGTAAGTGCACCCCACCTCCCTCCACTCACCTCCATCATGGCGGCATCCTCTCTAACAGCAGAGATCGTGAACTCCGTTCTGGCAGCTTCTAACTTTTAACTACTTGGCTCACTGGTGTTCTGGCCACGCTCCCTGGGAACGAGGCTGGCCTAAAGCTGTGTTTACAGTCTCTCCTCACCTAACTCAAGAACCACAACAGTTTTGATTCTGTTCCCCGGGCATGAGGAAGACACTCAGCCACAGAGAGAAGGAACACAGCAAGCTGATGGGAGGAAGGGAATGAATGATCTGCAGGATGCCAGATGTGGTGACTCACCCTGTAATTCCAGTACTCAGGAGGCAGAGGCAGGGGAATCATAAGATTGGTGCCAGCCTGGTCTCCACATGAGTTCCAGGCCAGCCAGGGTTACATAGCAAAACCCTGTTTCAAAAAATAAACAAGGCTGGCAAGAAGGCTCAGCAGGTAAAGACACTAACTGAGCAATCTTTTTTTTTTTTAAAAAATCTATTTATTTAATAAGCACACTGTCACTGTCTTCAGACATACCAGAAGAGGGCATTGGATCTCATTACAGATGGTTGTGGGCCACCATGTGGTTCCTGGGATTTGAACTCAAGACCTCTAGAAGAGTAGTCAGTGCTCTTAACCACTGAGCCATCTCTCCAGCTCATAGCTGAGCAATCTTGATGACCTCAATTAAACTCCTAGAACTTACATAAGGTGGAAGGAAAGAACCAACTCCACAGAATTATTATTTGATTGATATTCGTGTACACACACACACAAGCAAGCAAAGCAATGTGCAGAGACGTATCAATATGCTGGGACCTACCTTCTCCACGTCTGCCTTTTTCTCTGTGAGAAGAGCCACGGTTCTCTTATAGGCATCATTGATGAGTATCCTCACTTCGTCGTCTATCATCCTTGCAGTGGCTTCACTGTAAGGCTTCTCTAGTACCATGTCCCCCTGTCGTGGGAGGTCAAAGGAGATCTGCCCCACTTTCTCGTTCATACCAAACTGAACAATCTGAAAAAGATCCAGGCCTAACAGGTTACACAAAGGACCGTCACCCTTAAAGACTTACACCAGGGGCTGTCAGGGTGAACAAAGACACTCTGTAGATGGTGGTGAGAGTAGTGTGTTCAGGAAACAGTGGGCAAACTACTACAGCTTTAAGCCTGAAGAATACGCCTGGAGCAAAGTTAAGAGCTAGAAGCTTTTTTTTTCTTTTTTTAAAAATTTACTTATTTACTTTAAATATTTATTTATTATATATAAGTACACTGTAGCTGTCTTCAGGCACACCAGAAGAGGGCATTGGATCTCATTACAGATGGTTGTGAGCCACCACGTGGTTGCTGGGATTTGAACTCAGGACCTCTGGAAGAGCAGTCAGTGCTCTTAACCGCTGAGCCATCTCTCCAGCCCTAGAAGCTCTTGCTATGAGCAAACTGCCAACACGTTCTTCCTGTGAACAGACAGTCGCAGCCTGAGAACATGGGACACAAGGTGACATCTACATTTTTTCACAAACTGTGTCCATGGAGCAAAGATGCTGATGTACTATATAACTCATGTGAGGATCCCAAACTAGACGGCACTAGTGAGACAAAAGCTTCTAGAAGTACTATCTAAACTGACTTGAGATGACTCAATGGTTAGGAACACTGCATACTGTTCCAGAGGAGCAAGGTCCGATCGCCAGCACCTATATGGAGGCTCTCTATTGTGTGTGACTCCAGTTCCCAGAGCAAGGGACAGCACAGGCTTCCCTGCCTCGCCACATCCTAGCCCTTTCCACTTCTAAGAGCAGAACGGACAACAGTGGATGCCTTGTGAAGTTACTGTGAGAAAAAGAAGTAAGATGCAGAATCATGTTTCCAGAGAAGAAAACCAGGATGGAAATGCAGGTCTCTAGCAGAGGAAACTGTGACCCACTGTTCCAGAAATGGGGCCAGCAGGGGGAAGCAGAAAGGAATCCATGAATCAAACACAAGACTCACGGGTGCTAGAAGGCAGGAAAAAAATACGAGAAAAAAAAAAAAACAAAAACGTTTTAAACAGATTAGAAAGAAATAAGAGCAAACAATAAGCAATAATGTCTTAGGAGGAAATGTAACATTAAAACAAACTAGCTAGAAAATACTACTGTCAAAACAAGATATGGAGAACAGGCAAAGAGCTGCATCAGTGGAGCAGTTTCTGACGGAGCCCAAAGAAAACAGCTGCTGCTGGGCTGTAGAAGCCTGTGGTGGAAACTGAAGAAAAGGAACTGCCGCTGCAGGAAGACCCGAGTTCAGCTGTCAAACTGCTGTGAGGACACGGAGCTTACAAATGAAACACAGGGGCTTTAGAGCAGGGTTCCGTTCCCAGCAAGACTCCATCTAGGAGGTCCAACGCCCTGTTCTGACCTCTGAGGGCACTAGGCACACATGTGGTACATATACATGCACACAGCCAAGACATTCATATAGTCCAAGCGAAAGAGAATTCTTTTTTAGAAATTAGACTTTACAGCTGGGCACTGCAGCGCGTACCGAAACCCAGCCCTTGGGGGGGACCCACAGTCAAGATCACCTTCAGCTACTTAGCAAGTGAGAACTAGCTTGAGCTACATTAGATCCTATCTCAAAGAATAAACACTTTGAAAAATAAATTTTAAACTCCCTATAAGCATTACATGCAGGACCCTAAGGAAAAACTTTGAAAACTATGGTACAATTTTCTTCTTCTATAAGTTTTTATTATTTAGTATTTTAAATTAGTTCTATGTGTATATCTGTATGTGTCTTTACCCATGAGTTCAGGTGCCCTTAGAGGCCAAAGGGGTCAGCCAGTGAGACACCTGTGTCGTTTCAGTAATCCACAAAGGCTAATTTTCCAGGCAGGTAAGAAAGGGAGGCCAAAGCCCCGCTCCACAGACTCACCTGGGCATAGGCACTCTGGGTAACCTTCCTCAAGTCATCCTGGGCACCAGTTGTGATTCTTCCAAAGAAGATCTCCTCAGAGACACGGCCACCCAGAGTCATGCACATCCTGTCCAGCAGCTGCTCCTTCGTGTACAGATACTGCTCCTTGGGCAGGTACTGAGCATAGCCCAGCCCCTTACCACGCGGGATGATGGACACCTGTGCGGAAGAAGCAACACTGCCAATGCAGTCCTGAGCAGACGAGAGAAACTGCCTGACCTCAGAGTTCCAGAAATCACTTCTGCCCTTCCACAAACTAAAACCAGTGTTCAGTAAAGGAGCCGTGCTGACTGCTGGCTGGAGTCTCCTCTGACAGACCACAGCACTGACTCAACTCTAGCACAACACTTCTGTCTCAGGACAAAGGGGACGAGAGGCTCAAAAGCTGTCATTGTTCTTCCAAGTCACTTTTATGAAACTAGGTGAGCTCTATTTTCTTTAGAAATTAACTGTATTGAAGGAGTTCTCTATATAAATAAAGTACTGATCACTCTAAGTATAAAATAGTTTTATTAATAACTTCCAACCACAATTAATACACAAAATGCTAATACGTAAAATGGGGGCCACCACACCCCCACATCTGCCACACAGAGCACACAGCAACCATGTACACTGAGAGACAAGTCTGTCCTTTCCAGAATGGCATGTGAGTGGCACTGCACAGTGTACTCTGGGCCTGGTTTCATCCTGTTAGAGAGTCACCCGTACTGCTGTGTATACCAACTGCCTGCTTATTCATTCCTACAGCTTTAGAGCATGCTGCCAGATAAACACATCAAGCATCCATTCTTTGTTTTTTGAGACAAGGTCTCACACTTCACCAAGCTGGCCTTGAACTCATGGCATATTAATCCTATTGCTCCAGCCTCCAAAGTGCTGGGATTATAAGCATCAGTGTCCCCACCACACACACGGCTTCCAGTTCATTTCTGATGGACAGCCAGATTGTTTCCAGCTTACTGACACTAACACAGCAGGAAAATTCCTGTGTGGAATTCATTCTCATCCATCTTGGGTGAGGACCACTTGATCTCTTTCATAGAGGCCAGCAAACAGTCATTTGCCATGTCAGCAGTACACAAAGCCTGTAAGTGGCTCTGGTATCTAGTTATGATTCCTTTGCAATTTCTTGGCTTGATGTCAGTTCCTATGTCCTACTGTACAAAGTCTATATGGAAATCCTGCCCACTGCTTTACTGTGTCCAAATATAACTCCTTCGTCACACATATCTACAGAAAATATTTTCAGAATGATTATATTTTTGAGACAGGGAATCAGTATACAGCCCAGGCTGACCTGAAACTCCTGAGTATACCACAATGTGCCTACCTCCCCTTTTACATTTCCTCATGGCATTTCTCTAAGTCACGGGTGCTGTTTGTTTTTCCTTGAGTCAGTCTTATTCCCTGCCTAGGCTGGGCTCATTGTGCATGCTGGTCACATGCTCTGCCACTGAGTTACATCTTCCAGTAGTGCTGACTTTTTTATGGAGCTCAGACTGGCCATAATTTTAAAATCCTGTCTCTGCCTCTCAAATGCTGAGATTATAGGTATGTGATACCATGTGTGGACCTCAATAACCATTTTAAATTTCAGTGAGGTCCCATTTATAAACTTTCCCTTTCAATTTATTAGTTGATCCCTTGTTTGTGTGACTGTGCCCTCAGCAGTGCCACAGGCTTTGATGCAGCAATACAGTCTGAAAGTCAGGCAGTGCTATCCTCCCACTGAACTGTTCCCACTGTGCTAGCATCATCTCCATAAAACTTAATTCAGCTTCACACGTTAAAAAAAAAAAAAAAAGCCTATTTGGACTGAGCGTGTGGCTGAGATTTGGAGTGTTTGCCTCGGTTCTGCAAAAGAGTGCTATAATCCTCACACAGACTGCAATGAGACTACAGGTCAGTTTGGGAAGAAAAACCATATGATTCTATAAACAGAATGCACGTTTATTTATACCTTAATTCAATGTATAAGCCCTATGATATTTTCTTAAATTTATACTTTAGTTTTATGTGTTGAGAATCTGGTGAAAATGCAATTGAATTTTTTTTCTTTTTTTTTTTGAGACAGGGTTTCACTGTGCAGTTGTAACTGACTTAGAACTTGCTATGTAGATCAGGTTGGCCTCAAATTAATAGAGATATATCTGCTTCTACATGCACATGATGGGATTAAAGGTATGGGCTACTACACCTGGCTAATCTTTGCATTTTCCAAAGAAAAATTAAAATTAAACAAAAATTTATTTTCCAATTATCCATTAACAAATACAGAGATGCCACAGATCTTTGTATATTAGCCCTGGATTCTGCACATCTCTTAACTCATTAATTCTAGTGGTTTCTCTGTAGACTCCTCAGGTTATTTTATGTGTATGTGAATGTTACTCCCTCTGCGAGTCCTCTTTCAGCTGACCCCAGCAACCATCTTCTGACATCACAAGGCAGCTGAAAGCTTTCCAGAGGGAGACCTCACCAACCTCTGCTTGTGCTCTGGCCAGGATCTCTGGGGATTTCCATTCCACACACAGCTCTGTCAGTCAGCCAGATATGGTCAGCTCCTGCTCAGATGTAGGTTTCAACTCTGGAGTATTTGTTTCTAGAAATTTTCAGTATTTTTGGAATTTTGAACTCTCTTCTCTGCCACCTCAAGATGGTCAATACCTTCAACCACCATGGTGTAATTACAGAAGCCCCTCAAGTCACGGCCAAAGCTGCTTACTATCAGTCAGCCCTCCCCCAACTCTGCTCTGCCTCTGGCTGTGGCTTTCTGAGCCAGGCATAGCAGCACAGGCCCCACTCTAAGATCCTTGAGAGTCTGAAACAGAAGTGTGAAAATTCAAGGCCTGCACCTGGATACACAGTGAAACTTAGTGAGGCTCTACCTCAAAATAAAAAGGGGGTGGGGCAGTCGGTAAAGTGACTGCTGTGCAAGCATCAGGCTCTGCATTCAGACCCCTGCACCTAGCTAATGTTACATGCCTATAATCCAAGCGCTCAGAAGGCAGACAGGAGGATCCCTGGGACTGGCTGCCAGCTAGTCTGTCCGCATCAGTGAGCTCCAGGAGAGAGAGATACTATGTTGACAATGGTAACTAAAGTAATGTAGAGAGCAATAGAGAAAGACACTCAACACTGACCTTTGGCTTCTACATTCAAGTGTACACATGTGAGCAGGTGTATGTGTACACACACCTGAACACAAATACACATATACACCACATATACTTCAAAAATAAGATAAAATTGTAAAAGGGCTAGAGCCTATAACTCAGTGGTAGAGCATTTATCCAGCATGAACAAGGTCCTAGGTTCAATCTCCAGGACGGCAAACAGAAAAAGTGTGATGTCTAAATGTGTTCGGTGTCTGCAGGAGGGGTAAGCACCTCCTTCAACCTTCATTAAGTTTCTGCTACATCCCTCCAAAGCTACACTGTGTCTGTTATTTCTGGAGACAGTGTACTCCCTTTTCAGACACTGCTTATATACTAAGCTGGTTTGCCTGCTGAAATACACGCTGCGGCACCTTTAAGAGCGGGTCTGCATGCTCCAGATACCAGCCAGCGACTGCGTGGCCTGCTTCGTGGTAAGCCACAGTCTTCTTCTCCTCAGGCTGCAGAACTTGGGTTTTTTTCTCCAAGCCTAACAATAACAAAACCACTATTTTAGTGACAATGACATTAAAAAAATAGCGATACAGTACTATACACTCCTTTCCTAAGACGTAACAACCAGGCTGCCTAAACTTCCCTGCTGAAATCAGACTAAGGGCAAAGTCTAAAATATATCCAACTGCAACAAAAATGTATCTCTCATCTCTGCCCCAGGCTTGCTCTTAAGCCCCATAAACAGAAATGTAAATGTAATCCTGCATTTAGGTCATGTGAAACATGAAACTCATAGGAAAGCACGAACAGTCTTCTGCTTGGTTTTGTTATGTAGAATCCTCAGATCCTGGGACAACAAGGACGCTGGCTGGCTGTTGCCAGTGGAAGGCAGAGGACAGGAAAGATCGTTCTAGTGTAAGACCCGAATTCCTACTCAAATCTGGCTTGGACATCACACAGGCCAGACAGTTTAAGGGATGAAGGAGTTTGTCAAGAAACATTCTAGGAAGACCAGGTCCCAGATCCAGTCCAAATAACCCTGTGTAAGAGTTCAATACCAACTGCAAGCTCAGAGACCTGCAATTTCAGCTTCTCCCAGCCTGCAGAGAGGTAGACTCCAAGCCTCATTTTATATCATGATCTATAATTGCAAACCATAACAGTGCACATTCTGTGGTGGGCAAACCATCACCCCATATGTTCTGCCTTGTTTAAAGTATTATTCTGAAGGGGGGAAAAGCTATGCTCTCAATGATATAGCCCAAGACAAGTGTACTCCACAAAACTACCAGGGTCAAAAGTTACTAAGGATAAGTTAATGCATCTTCTGTTTCCTCAGGCATTTCTTTCTCAGGTGCTGGAGATGGACCCCAGGGCTGTGTGCATACTAAGCAGGCACTCCCCACTATGCTATAAACCCTCACCTTCTTATCTGAATTCACAAACCATCTCTCATAGTTCATCACAGGCTTCCAACCTGTCTCAGTGTGCCACATTATTACAAAGCAAACTCCCTTCTACCTCAGAGGGTGAAGGGCTCAGACACAAGAAAGCAGGAGGCCAAGTCTGGAGATGGCATGGCAGGCCCCAAGGCTACATGGATAGCTCTTGCCAAAACAGAGAAGTCATGGACTAGAAATTCCTATTATAAGCTTTAAAAAGAAAAAGTCATGGTCTAATCATTTAACCTAGACTGGGCTCAAATCTGAGGTTCTCCTCTCACCTTCCGAGTACTGGGATTAAAGTCACATACCACCTATCACCCTGACCCGAGTTATACCAGGCTCACTTACCTCCAATCACTCGCTCAATTGCTTGTTCGAAGTGCTTCTCATTAATGGCGTCTGAAAGGTGTCTCGCAGCAATCAAGGCAGCTTCGTTGCAGACGTTGGCAACATCAGCACCTATACAATGAACACACAAAATCTTGCTCAATCACCAGTCACACACAGATCTGAACCATCAGACTGACAAAAGGTTTAGCCAAAATACAACTAAGGCATTTGTAAGAACCCTAAACTATTCTAGTATTAAGTACAAGTTCTGTGACCTTGGCCCTGTGAGCTAACATGAGAGGATCAGTAGTAAACAGGTAACTTTAGAAAACTATTTACCTTAGTAGATAATATAGTTCATGTAATAGCAAACTATGATATCATTTTAAATTTTTTATTTGACTTTACATATATGTATGAGTGCTTTGCCTACATATATGTCTGTGCACCAATTGCATGCAATGTCAACAGCAACCAGAAGAGGGCTCTGGATCACATGGAGCTGGAGTCCCAGATTGTTAGCTATGAGTGCTGGGAATAGAACCTGGGTTCTCTAGAAGGGGAACAGTGCTCTTTATTATTATTATTATTAATTTATTTATTTATAAATGTGAGTTCTCTATTGCATGTGTGCTAGGATCTGAACTTAGGACCTCTGGAAGAGCAACCTCTGGAAGGCTCTTAACTACTGAGCCAATAACAATATTTTTAAATGTTCATTAATTTTTTTACTTTCACCCCTCTTTGGTGAGAAAATGACTTATGGACATGTTAGACAAAATGCTTATATAACATATAATAAACATACATTAAACAATTTTTAAATAGTATAGTACTTCTGGACAAGGTGACCCACAGAAACTACCCCTGAAGGAAGAAAATCTCAGGGTAGGAAAAATGGGATTTACTCAAAAGATTAAGACAGCTTCACTGCGTCACAAAGGTCTTGACGTCCCAGCTGAGATGCAGAGCATATAAGGGGGACGTGGAAGAAACCAGGCCTCAAAGAACACTCTCCAGCCATGCAGCCCCCAAGGCATCAGACAACAGAAGCTTCATCCAGAAGGCAGCACTGTGTGAAGCGATGGGCAGTGCTACCACAGAACAAGCACAGGCCTCACAAGCATCTATTCTGGTGGCAAGTTTCAGCAGAGGAGAGGACTCCTATTCCATATGATGGAAGTCAAGTGCCATCTTGGAAGGAACCTAGTTTTTAAATTTGTGCTTTCCCAGTGGTCTGAGAACACAGAACAATAGCTAGTGGGAACTTGGATTAACCTACCAGTCCCAGCATGAGCCACAGCTCCGAAGGATACTGTAGCAAATATGAGGACCAGGAGCTGACTGACAATGAACAAAACCACAGGCAGCAGTACAGGCTTAGAGAGCTGTGCCGCAGGAGCACACACAGGCAGGCAGCTGCACCCTCAGAGCTGAAGAAGGCATCGCTTGCTGAGGATAACTGGAGTCTAAGCACACTGGGCCTGCAGGCCGCAGGCAGATCAATGCCTGGAACCACTGTCCAGCTGCTCTATGCTGCAGAGGTCAAGCACAACGACCCTCCAATGACCCCCAACACCCACGGCTCCATCACTCCAGCAGGAGGATGAACAGACAGACTCCTTCCCCAACCCTAAATACCCTTGAGAAGCCCCCAGCCTCCAGCTAGACCGTTAAGAACTCCAGTGGTCAGAGGTCTGTGGAGCGGGACAGAACCAACACAGCTGGCTGCTGACAAAGCTAAGCACACATAGCAGAGGCCCTAGGGACATATTGGAGTAACATCAGAGATAAACCAAGAAAACACAGAAAAAATGGTAACTGCAAACCAAGATTCTTATATCAAACAATGATGTATTTTTAAATTGACTTAAAAAATGACACTTAAAGATAAAGTAATGCAGTGTCTGATGATCAAGCCACAGAATATACTTAGAGAAATACTATTGACAGAGAGGGAGGAACGTCTCAATCATATGAGCACAGAAAAATTAAGTATCAGGAGAGTACAGATGAACAAAAGAGCTAGGAAGATATTAATCCTATCCAACCATAGCAATAATAAAACAAAACTCCAACAAATCAGAAAAAAAATTAGTATCTCACAATATAAATGGTTTATATTCACCAATAAAGTGACACACACACACTGACTAGCATGCAAAACAAAATCCAACTATATTGTCAGCATGAAACTTGAACATAAATCTGTAGGTGACTATTGGGAGCGGAAACCACTCAAATGCTATTAAATGAAGAAGAACAAGCTAGTGAGACGTGGCATGCCCATACACCAGATAGTGAGGAACCACAAAACACATGATGCCACATGGACGTCTCTCACAAATAGCATTCCAGGAGAACATAAGCCAGACAACATGTTGCATAATAGAAGTATATGAAATGTCCAGATGAGAAAACCTACAAAGACTGAAAGTAGATTTCTGTTATCCAGGGCTGGAGGTGAAAGGCTGCTGATAGATTCCTCTTGTGATATAATGTTTCAAAGTTAAATTATAGTGAGGCTGCACTACAACAACAGTACACCAAACCCCACATTTACACCTGGTAGTGGTGAGCATTACAGCATGCTATCTACATTAACTGTTAAAAGACACTTGAAAGCAGACCCTAAAAGATGTATGGATAAAGTGATATCCACATCTATCAGGAGCTGCTCATAATCCACTATGGAGCAGAGGATGGGCCAAATATAGAGTGCCCAGATGGTAATTGCTACCTGCTCATTCCCAAAGCTGGTAAAGTGCTTAGGGTTCAATTTACTACATCCTTTAATTATGTACATATTTGAAGTTTCCCATAATTAAAAGGTAAAATCAAGTGATGAGGCCCCCAAGTGAAAGGGACCACCATGACCTGGACCTTGCCAGTGACTGAAATACACTGAGAACAAGAGCAATTTCCACTCACCTGAAAACCCTGGGGTTAAGGACGCCAGTTTTCTGGCCAATTTATCTTTTTCCAAGGCACTGTCAAGTTTCAATGGTCGAAGGTGAACTTTGAAGATTGAGGCTCGTCCTTTTATGTCTGGGGGTCCTTTAAAATTATATTTAAGGGAGGAGAAACAAAGGTAATCATGAGACACATCTCTACCGCAAATTATCGACTGAACCTAGTGACTGCCATCTCACCAATAAAGATCTGCCTGTCAAAGCGGCCTGGTCTCAACAGAGCTGGGTCGAGGATGTCTGGTCGATTTGTGCCTGCCAGGATGACCACATTGGTGGTTGTGTTGAAGCCTAAAAAAGAGGTAATAAAAATGTATAGTCAGAATTAAATAACAGAGGGCCGAAAACAGGACTGGCTGGCCATACCTGTAGTAGACACCGTTTCCTATTATCACTAAGAACTTTTCATAATCTCATGTGTACAGGTGCTTTGCCTGCATGTGCAGGTCTGAAGATGGCATCAGACCACAGTGAGCTGTCATGTGAGTGCTGAGAACCAAATCCAAATCCTCTGGAAGAGCAGAGGTGCTCTGAACTGTCTCTAGACTCTTATTAACACCTTTTAAGCCAAAAGCTTGAATTATTTTTCTCACTAGTCATCTTGTTTTTAGACATAATAATCATATATTAAAGTTTTGCCAATATTTATTCATATTTTCAGAAATGCCTATTTTAGCTAAAACACAATTTGCCCATAAATGAGATACAATATGACACTTCAGCATGCAAGACAATGTGTGATTATCGGGTCAGGAATGCTGGACATTCACCACTCAGACTTGTGCTGCTGGAACACAGAAAAATGCCCTCTGCTAGCTATTCTGAAATGAAAACAATTGTCAACTGCTGTGCTGGTTATTCTTGTTTGTCAGCTTGACTACATCTGGAGCTAACTAAAACCCAATGGCTGGGCATACCTGTGTGGGATTGTTTAGTGAGAAGACGCACTTTAATACCGATTTTCCGAGATGGGAAGATGCACCTTTAATCTGGACCACACTTTCTTCTGGTGGTCTATATGACGAGTCCAATCCTTCACTGGCACGAGCCTATCTTCAGGATTGTGGCGTATCCTGAAGACCAGCCAAGGCATCCAGCCTCATGACTGAACAACTCCTGGACTCTTGGACTTTCCATTGGCAGACAGCACTGCTGAGCTAGCTGGGTCACAGCCTGAAGGTTACTCACTCTATTAACTCCATATATATCTGTGTGCTCTCTTTCTGTCTCTCCCCCACAGTTCTGCTCCTCTAGAGCACTCTGGTGAATACAACTGTGGTTCCTGCCATGGTAGAGACTAGAAATGACTCCTCTGTAACTACTCTGATACCCACTAGTCATCCTCTCTACCTCTCTCCTCTACATAGCACACTAAGAATCAATTTTCTTACTTTTCAATCCTTTTTTCCTTTTAAAGATATAGAAAGTGGATGGGGCTGAAAGGGGAGCTACGAACAGGATGTAAAGTAAATTAATAAATAAATAAAGGGAAAAGAATATTCAGGACAAGAAACCCAGTTTGACTGGTAAAAAAACTGGCTAAAGAATAGTGGTGATGAGTTCACACTGTCATGTGTGAATCATTTAACCAATCAATCCATCAGTCAATAAACAAACAAGTATAAGAAAGAAACAAAAAGATACATAGAGGCCACTCTGCATTCCAGACTAGCCTAGAACTTACTATGTGTACCAAACTGTGGTGAGTCCCTGAGCTCTACCTCCCTAGTGCTATACCCCTATGCCCAGAATACTTCTTTTCTTTTCAGATTCTTAGTATCTTTACTACATGTGTGTACCTGTAAAGTGCAGAGGGTACCCAAGTTATAGACAGTTCTAAGCCTAACAACTTAGGTTGCTGGAAACAAAACCGGGGCCCTTGGTACAAGCTGCACATGCTCTTACCATTAAGCTATCTCTCCACCACCAAACGGCTCAGCTTTACTAGCCGTTCTCAAATGCTGACGCCCGTCCTCCAACCTTGCACTAAAAACATGCCTGGGTGGTATCCCCCATGTGGCACTCTGACTTGAACTCAAGAGCCAGAGAATGGGCAAGGTCTCCGCCTTCACAGGCACTGATTTTGTGTCTGGCTTCTTCACCTAAGCCAGTGTGCTGCCTGGCACTGTGTCTTCCCTTTCTGTAAACAGAGGCAAGAACACACACACCTCCCAGCAGGAGGATGCAACCCTAGAAACTGTCCTTAATTGACAGACAGGCTGCCCCGCATAGAAAGACTGCTGCTGTCTGGGTTAAGGAGTACAGGTAGCTATTAACTTTGGGTTTCTTACCTGGAGGATGAGGTGAAATGGTACACATTTGGTTAAAGCTGTACTTCAAATTCTGAATCTGCTTCTTTCCCAGGGCCAGCAGTTTGGCTTGATCCTCTCTAGCTATGCAGGGTGGCAGCAAGGAGCTGCAACTTTCAGTCAGCCACACTACCCTCAACAACACACTCTGCAGAGTGCTGTGCTGCTCAACACAAGTTCTGCCAGGCCCCCTAGAGGAGCAGCTGGTGCTCTGCTGAGTCGTTAGACTCTCATCTATAATGATTAAATGTTCTTTTACTCTTTAAAATTTGCATCACAGTAAAAAATTCTCATTCAGAGATCTGAGACAACTAGAAGTTCAGTCTGACACAGATGGGCGACTGCTCACCGTCCATCTCCACAAGCAGCTGATTGAGTGTGTTCTCCTGCTCACTCTGCCCTCCGAAGTTGCCTCTGCCACGCTTCCTTCCCACAGCATCAATCTCATCAATGAAGAGAATACAAGGCGCATTCTTCCGAGCAAGGGCAAATAAGTCTCGGACCTGGACAGAAAGAAATCTTTGTTGAGTCAATGTTACTGGTCAAGCAAAGCTAACCTCAGACAGGGAATGGTGGTACACAGTTGTCCTTGTAGCCCTCGGGAGATTGGGATAGCACTGTAGAAGGAAGGGCAGCCTGGTCTACACTGTAAGACCTTGTTCTCTCCCTAAAGACCCTAATCTTTCTATGATTCACACTGCATATCCAGATATTTTTTCAGAATAAATTATAAGTAGTGAAGCTGGTGAGATGACTCAATGGATAATGGTGCTACCACTGAGCTTCCAGACCCGAGTTTGACCCCAGGACGACCTAGTGGAGAGAGAACCGACTTCCTAGGGTGCCCTCTTCCACTTGTACATGCTGTGGAACACACTTGCCTACATACACAAATAAATGAAAACATAATTTTAAAAATTAAAAGGAGCAAAGGAGGGGGAAATGATAGTACTAAACAGCTGACATAAGGTGGGCCAATATCATTTCTATAATCCATAAAATACTATGCTGACCCCATTGGCTGTTTTTATAACACAAATCAGTACTGTGCAAGTTGTCCTGCAGATACACTGTAGCTGGCCTCTACTCTTACCCTGAGCTGGTCAGTTAATTCTTCCAGGCTCACACTTCATGCCCAGGACAGCTATTAACAACCAAGGGCTCTTAACAGGCCTCATATAGGACTCAATTTCCACACCTACCAGCTGACCAACAGAACTGGTAATGAGGTTCTTGCCCACAACTCACAATGGGCCATTGCTGCAGCTAGCTGCTCCTCTCACGGCTATAACTTGGGAACACAGAAAGGGAAATAGCCCTGGGCCTCACCATCAACCCTTGCAAGTACATAGCCCAGTTTCCCATGCTCAGATTCCCGATACCTTTTCCTGTCTAGATTCTAGATTTCCATTCTTACTCTGCCCTGAAATCATTCGTCCCTGCTTGTGAACTCCCAACCCAGCCTTAGAGCTGGGATCCAAAGACCTCTTCCCTCAAGCCCAGTTCTTCAGCTCTCGGCCTTAACTGGATCCTGGTACCCTTGCAGAGCTCCCACGTGGGGTTACCCATTCCCTACTGCTACTGCTCCTCCTTTTAAAATTGTAACCTATGTTTAAAATGTTGACTTAATGGAAAAAAAACAAAACAAAACAAAACAAAAAAACCAAAAATCCAAGGGCAAGATGGTGCCACTTCCCATGCATGGTAATACAGTTTTCCATTTGTAGAAAGGCTTCAGAATCCTACTGCGAAGTCTTCTTCCTGCCACGTGGAAGGCCCCACCCTCCTTGCTAGGATCCTCCACACTCCTGATGCCTGCTGGGCACTCTTCCCTTTGTGGATGTACACATGAACATGACTGCTGGACTCTCAGGTCCCTGAGAGTGGCCAGCACGGCCACTGGGCCTCTTACCTACCCCCACCTGCCGGACCAATTCACCATATACAGCCCAAGCACCTCATATGACCAAAGCTTCTCCCCACGTACAGGCCTAGCACCATTTACACACACCCCATCTTCAACATCCCCTTATGCATGTAAGGTTTGGTGGCATGTCACCCATCACCTGACTCCATCTTCTGTTTTTCTAGGGAGTATCTGTCCTGCAAATCCATAATCATCCACCTGCTCCATTAACTATAAGCATCACTGATGCTAAGATCCCCCCCCCAGTATACACAGTAGCAGATAACATACTTTCCTATAGACTAAAAGCTGTATCAGTATGTTTGCAGAGTACTGTGACACCACCTTGCACCTTGACAGCTTTTTTTCCATTTAAGTTAATATTTTTGACACAGATAAAATAAAACTATCAGGCTGGAGAGATGGCTCAGTGGTTAGAGCACTGACTGCTCTTCCAGAGGTCCTGAGTTCAATTCCCAGTAACCACATGGTGGCTCTCAACCATCTGTAATGGAATCTGATGCCCTCTTCTGGTGTCTCTGAAGACAGTTACTAAGTGTACTCATATACATGAAATAAATAAAATGAACTATTCCCGTATTTTCTGACTTTAAACTTTACAGAACTATAGTAACTATTTGGTTTCAGACCCTTAGACAAAGGACTAAAGTGCATATTTTACATTCCAAAGCAGATCTGGCTTCCAGGTTTCTCTTGGCATCCCTCAGTCCCTAGTAGACAATATCCTGCCCCCAAACTTGAACTTTACAGCCCAGGGGATGGGCTGCCCTTCCCCAGAGAATCTTCTCTATATATTCCAGATATTTTGGTTCTCCCCCACTCACCCCCATACCCCACATGAGCTCTTTCTTTTCCCTTTCCCCTCTTACTCCCGCCTCATGGCAATAAAGCTGCCTATGTATATTTGAATCAGCTTGAATTAGCTCATTTTACCAGTGAAGAAATAACTTACCAGTAAACAAAGCATGGTGCTGGTTAAAGAACAGATATACAGATCAGCCAGAGAAACTGAGAGTCTAGTAATAAATGCACGTATCTATGGTTGACAGTGTCAAGACCATTCAGTGGAGAAAACGGTATTTTCAACGAATGATGCTGTGAGAATTGGAAATACACACACACTTAAGAGTAAGATTTAGGAGCCAGGAAGTGGTGGCACATGCCTTTAATTGCAGCAAACAGGAGGCAGAGGCAGGTAGCTCTTGAATTCAAGGCCAGCCTGGTATA
Source organism: Micromys minutus (assembly GCF_963924665.1). NCBI lineage: Eukaryota > Metazoa > Chordata > Mammalia > Rodentia > Muridae > Micromys > Micromys minutus. The sequence continues at coordinate 52,417,083 of NC_137977.1, forward strand.
TAGAGTGAGTTCCAGGATATCCAAAGCTACACAAAGAAACCTAGTCTCAAAAACTAAAACAAGAAAGAAAGAGCCACACTGCCTTGTCCATAGGTCAAGGACACTTTCCTTTCAGACATACACATATTCTCCTTCCTTCTCCCACATACAATACACTCTCATTCCTTCCTCCCCTACCTTACACACACACACACACACACACACACACACACACACACACACACACACACACACCTTAAGAAAACTTAAAAACAAAACACAAACTTGCTTCAGGTGTGCCGAACATTGGTGGCTTATGCTTTTAGTTCTAGCACTCACAAGCCAGCAGCAAATGGATCTCTGTGAATCTGAGGCCAGCCTCGTTTACACAGCAAGTCTCAAAAAAAAAAAGCGTTTGTAAACCAATTATCTAAGAATTAGTAGCCAAACAAAAAACTTTTGAGTACTCGATTAACAAAAAGCATCAATAAATAAAAAAATTAATAAAAACCAGGAGGCAGGGCCAGGGAGACAGCTCAACAACTGTAAAAGCTTGCTACACTAGCCTGACACCTTGAGGCTGCTAATCCCAAAGCCTATGTAAAACTGTAGATACTGTAGACATCTGCAAATCCAGCACTCCTACAGTGAAATGGGAGGCAGATGCAGGACGTGTATGCCTACACAAGCAGTAGAAACAAGAAAGACTGTCTCAATAAGCAGAATAAAAACAGACTCCACAAAGCTGCCCTCTGACTTCCGCATGCATACCTTGGCATGGGCATGTCCACAGGCACACAAAAAATAAAGGCAGGCCAGGAATGATGGTGCACAGCTATGAGCCTGTCCTTTGGGATGCTGAGGCAAAAACACTGTAAGTTCAAGCCAAGCAGAGCTACAAAGCTAACACCAGGCTAGCCAGGGCTACACAGCAAGACCCTGTCTCAAAAAACAAAAGCAAGGTCCACACAATGACGTAGCTGGACAGAATACCTGCCACCAAGCCTCCTGAGTTTAATCTCCAGGACCTATCTACTATCTACAAGAAAACTCACTACTGCAAACTGTCCTCCGACCTCCACAGGCTCCCTGGTGTAGACACCCACACGATATGCATACATATGCATAACACATAAGATACACACACACACACAATTATACACACAACACTGGCACGGTTGCTCATGCCTGTAATCCAAGTAGTTAAAAAGCCTGAGACAGGAGAATCAGAAATTCAAGGCCTGTCTAGGGTGCATAAGACCCCGTTTCAAAAACAAACACCAAAACCACCACTGGGACCTGGAGAAAGCTCAACAATTAAAAGGACTTGCTGTGTAATCATGGGAGCAGAGTTAAGCTCTCAGCACCTGTGTAATGAACTGGGCAACCCAGCACATGCCTGCAAAGGAGGTAGACAGGAGGATTGCTGGGACTTTTATCCTAGGTGAGAAAACTAAGCTGCAGGCTCAGGGAGACTCAGCCTTAAAGCATCGTGAGATGTGAAAGAGAAAGATATTTGACACTTTCTCCACACATAGTGTAATACAGATGCACACTCTCTTGCACACAAACTCACACATACACACACACAGAA